>NW_005200600.1:435186-454993 GCF_000372725.1 Emiliania huxleyi CCMP1516
CACTCTCGTCGTTCTCTCCCTGATATCGTCCTTACAAGATCCTGCTCGTGCAGGTGGGGACCCTGTCCTTCTCCCACCCCTTGTTTGGTGTGTCCGTTTTAGTTATTTAGTTATTTATTCTCTCTTGTCGCTTCTTCCTGTTCCTCTTGGAGCACTTGGAGTGCAGTCATTAACCGCACATCCAGGGCCGGGGAGCTCAGAAGCGCACCCAGCGGGCCGGATGATTGGCATCGGGTTGCGGGCAAGAGAGCCCTAGCCCAGGGGGTGCGCGTTCGCAGGGAAAGGGCCTTAAAGAAAACATGGGTCTCCGAGGGTTAGTCCGCGCTCCAGGTTTCCCCTAGCAGCGGAGCGCCCCCTCTACTCGGAGCTAATAAACACCAGACACGCACACGACGTACATCCTCACTCGACGTCATCCCTCGGGGCTTCTCCGTTTGGCCTCCCCCCACTCGCTTTCCGCTGGTTGGGCAACGGATGCGGGGCCCGGCTCCCCCTCCTAGCTTTTTTCGGCCGCGGCCCCGCTGCCGTCTCGCCCTCTCTGCCTGCTCCTGTTGACTCCGCCTCCGGCGATCCCGTGCCCGAATCCTCGGGCGAGGGTGGCGGTATTGGATCGCCACGCCGCCCCTCCCCGGGAGGTGGGGCCAGCTCTCTTCGGTCGAGGATTCGCGCCCGCCCCCGCGGTCTCTCTGTCGTCCTCGGCTCGTCTGTATGTCCCGACTCCACTCTCAAAGGCCGCGTCAGCTCATCTCTCGCCTCCTCCGACAACTGACCCCAAGCCCCCCCTGGGGCCCTCCGGCCTCGGCTTTCCGGTTCGCCGGTGGGTCCGCTATCATACCGCGGTGACTCCCTTCCCCCATCTCCTCCTCCCGGGTACACCAGCTTCCGGCGGGGCGGCCCCGGACCCCCCAGGTCATTCCGAGCGGGTCCATACGGCGGCAGCCCCGCCGGCGGCGGGGGTGGAGGCGGCGGTAGGGCCGGCGGGTACGGTGGCGGCCCTCGCGGCCCAAACGCCTGGTGTGGAGCCGCTGGGCCGGCCCCACGACCCTGCAGCCGTTCCAGTTGCGGGGGTGGAAATGGCAGTGCGGGTGGCGGAAACGATGGCGGCACTGGCGGCCGCACCGCCTGGTGCGGAACCTCAGGGGCGGCTCCTCGACCCAGCGGTCGTTCCAGTGGCGGGGGCGGAGGTGGTGGTGGCGGGGGCGGGCCCGGTGGCGGCGCCGGCCGCCGCACCCCCTGGGGCGGGGCCTCGGGGGATGCCCCCTGCCTCTGCGGCCGTTCCAGCCGTGGTTCCACGCGTCGGCCGTCTACCCCGCTCGTGGGGGGGGGCCGAGCTCTCGACTCCCCTCGAGGAGGGGGGGGGCCAGGGCCTGGATCCGCCGACGGCCCCGCCTCTCCCTCCCGTTGCTCTGCGCCAGGTCGTAGACTGCCCAGTAGCTGCGCCGCCTCCCCCCTCACTCGGTCCTTCTCGATTCGGTCCCGCACCGCCCGAATATCAAAGGCCGAGTTTTGTTCAGACAGCGGGCCCGCCGATGCCACCCGCCTCCTCACACAGCAGGCGTACGCCTTCAGCGCCTGCCCCCCCGACTGTGTCGGCCCCGGTGCGATGTCGTTGACGAGGTAGTCCTCCCCCTCCCACCGGAAAACCTGTCCAAGGAGGTCCGTCGAGCCAACCAGTCGTTTAGCCAGGCCCCGCACCTCCCGTGCCTGTACTGGCCTGAGCACGCCGGTGCTGGCCGCGAACGACAGCCCGATCGCTCTGAGTTCCGCCAGGACCGCCTTCTCGCCCGCCACCGCGGCCACTCGATCCCTCTCGGCTTCTCGGATCGCATCCCGTCGTTGTCTCACCCTGTCTGCCGCCGGCACGAACCTCTCCGGGCTGTCTCGTGTCCTTTGTGGCAGAGTCCGTGTCGGGGAAGGCCGATCCGCAGGTGCAGCCCCGGCTCGGGATGCGCTCGCCTGCTGCGGCGGCTGTCCCCCCCTTCCAGTTCTCGTGCGCAGCGCGTAGGTCCCGATGCGCCGCCCGTTCCGCTGCTCGCTCCGCCCCTGCGTCAGTCTCCATGGAGGCGACGGGCTCGGGCGGCGACGGCGGCGCCGATGGCGCGTCAGTCTCCACGGAGGTGACGGGCTCGGGCGGCGACGGCGGCGCCGACGGCGGCGGCCCCTCATCGCCCACCGTCGGCTGGGGGGAGTGAAACCCCGTCGGCGGGGGGGTGGTCCTGCCGAGGCCGCATCGGGTGCGTCCCCTCGCATGGCAGATGTGCTCCGCCCTCGCGGCCCACGGCGCCCCTTGCTGGCTCTGGGGGGAGGGCGGGGGCGTCGATGTCGATGGCCCCCCTACGCTCCCGGAGGGTCGATCCGACTCGTTGCAACGTGTCTCCGCATAGAGCCGAGCCCTCGCCCCTCCGGCCGTGGTCAGCGTGATGCCGTCCGCGTCGGCGAGGTTGACGTGTCCGCGCCCAGTCCTCCCCTCCGTGTCCGCGCCGCCCGACGCGACGCTGGCCGCGCGCCCACCCATGACGAGGGCCTCGGCGTCGGCGGTACCCTCGACCTCGGTCTCGTAGGGGCCGTCTCCGTCCTCGTCAGAGGGGTACTCCTTTCCGTGCGCCGGTCCCGTTGGCGGCGGGTAGGCAGGCGCGAGGCCGACCGGCTCGGGCGGCGACGGCGGTGCCGACGGCGACGGCTGCGCCCCCTTGGATCCCGCCCCCCCCCGCCATGTTTCCCCCCCCCCCCCCGAATAGTTGGGAAACTCCTCAAGCCCACCCGCGGACAACGCGCTCGCTACACTGGACACGGTGTGTGACGAGGACGAGGGAAGAGACGACGCCGGCGGCGGCGGCACTGGTGCGCGCTGCTGCGCTCGCGACGCCTTCCTCTCCCTTTTGCCTAGCCGGTTGTGGCTCGACGACACCGCCCGATCCGACACCGTCTTCGCCTTCGCGTACCACCCGATCTGGTACCGCCCCGACTGCGGGCGCAGCAGGGCCGCCTCCTTGCGGCAGCGGCTGAACGCGGCCCTGTTCCAATGCGACTGGAGCAGGAAGCCGCTCGGGTGCTGGTTCGAGCAGTCGACCACCCCGTCCCGCATCACGAACGTGGCACCGCGAGCGAGGGCCTCCTCCAGCGCGCCGGCGCACGTCTCGACGCGGCGGCGGCAGCGCGCGCGCGGCGCGCGCGACGGAGGGGCGGAGCAGCGACCGCTGGCGCGGTCGCTGCTCCGTCTGTGACAGACGCGCGATCTGCCGCAGAGCGCGCGCGTCAGGGCAAGGGGCATGCGTGGCGGCGCGGGACGCGCGGCGGCGGCGGCGAGCAGCCGAGCGCTCCGTGAGCGGTGAGGCGGCCGGGCGAGGGCGCGGCGGGTGACGGGTCAAGGGATCAGCCCACACCCGGCCGTCGCTTTTTGAGCGACGCCTGTGGTATGCCTGCGCAGGGGCCGCAGGGCGGTCAGTTGTGGGGCGAGGCGGTGCCGGCCGCGGGCCGGGTGCAAGGCGCCGGCCTCGGCGCCGCCTCGGCGCGCCGCACGGGCGCGGCGCGCCTCTGAGCGGGAGCCGAAGGTTTGCTGCGGTGGTGGGAGGGAGGCGGTGCTGGTGGGTGGTGGTCGGTGGGTCAGGTGGGGTGGTTTGACTTTGCCGCAGAGGCCGTCACTAGCTGTGAACAGCAAAACCGGTTAGTATTCTTACTTTCAGTAGGGGGGGTTGTCGGCCGATCCGCACCAGGTAGGCTCTGGGTGGCGCGCCCAGTTCTTCACAACGAACCTGCTTGCCCAGTCCGCGCCAGTCGGCGCCCTTGTCGAGCCAGTGTGCTGTGAGAGAGACTTGTGCACACTCGAGCAATGTCATCCTCGGACGCGGACGTGGCTTGCTGCGCCAGCCAAGACGACGCGCCACTTCTCCGCCGCGTCGTCGCGCCGTCCCGCTCGCAGTGGGAGTGGATCACCTCGATCTGCTGCGCACTGTCCTACGCGTGCACCTACTTTTGGCGCTACCCCGCGTTTGTGCTTCCTCCCGATGTGCTCGATGTGCCGGTGCGTGGCGGGTTTACCCTGCGGTCCTGCATATCCTTTGCCTTCATCGGCGGATTTGCGGCCGCAAAGCTGCCTGCGGCACACTTTGCATCGTCGCGGCTCTTCTTCCGCCACCGCCGCACGCTTCTCCTCTCCCTGATCACCTCGTCGATGCTCATCGAGGGCGCGGGCCTCGCGGCGCCGCATCCCGCCGCGAAGGTTGGCGCCGTCTTTGCCTCTGCCTTCCTCTCTTCTTTTCTCTGGGGTGAGTCTGCAGCACACATAGAGCTCTGCCAGCGCACGCCTCAGCGCAAGACTAGCACATTAACCTGCCCTCGGCGACACACTCTGCCCGCAGGGTGCATGCTCACCTACCTCGAGGGCCGCGTCACCACCGAGCGGCGGGCAGCCTCACCGTCGGGCGGATACCGTGAGGCGAGCTGTGGATCGTGGTGGCTCATCAATTAGGCACGTCGCCCTCGCCACGCTCTGCCTCATCTACGCCGGCAACGCGAGCCGCGGCGCGCTAGTAAGCAGCAGCAGCAGCAGCAGCAGCAGCAGCAGCAGCAGCAGCAGCAGCAGCAGCAGCAGCAGCAGCAGCAGCAGCAGCAGCAGCAGCAGCAGCAGCAGCAGGAGGAGGAGGACGAGGAGGAGGACGAGGAGGAGGACGAGCAAGAGGTCGAGGTGGAGGTGGAGACGCAGCAGCAGCAGCAGCAGCAGCCGCAGCAGCAGCAGCAGCAGCAGCAGCAGCAGCAGCAGCAGCAGCAGCAGCAGCAGCAGCAGCAGCAGCAGCAGCAGCAGCAGCAGCAGTGGCAGCAGCAGCAGCAGCGGCAGCAGCAGCGGCAGCAGCAGTGGCAGCAGCAGCAGTGGCAGCAGCAGTGGCAGCAGCAGTGGCAGCAGTGGCAGCAGTGGCAGCAGCAGTGTGCGTGCTCTCTCTCGCCTTATCACACGCCCACGCCACCGACATGTGCATGCACATGTGCATGCACATGTGCATGTGCATGTGCATGTGCATGTTGTCATGTGCATGTGCATGTGCATGTGCATGTGCATGTGCATGTGCATGTCATGTGCATGTCCTCGTCGCACCCAGCTGACCCACTGCTCCCACCCAACCCCTCCCACCCCCGGCGCCGGCAGCGCCTTCCTCTCTGCGGGCGTGTCGCCGGCTGCGATGCCGCTCGCCGTCGGCGCGTGCGCGTGGACTCCGAGCGCCGCGCTCCTGCTGCTGCTCGACCGAGCGCCGCGACCGAGCGCCGCCGACGTCGCCGCCCGCACCGCTCGAAGGCCTATGGGCGGCGAGGCGAGGCGCGCGCGTCTCCCCCGCTCCTCCCCGCTATAGACAGACTGGAGAGCGTGAAGACACCAGGGTGACCAGCGACTGGACCCAGGGGTACGGGGTGGCACGCTAAGCGAGACGGAGAGACGACCACACTGGGGTATGGGGCGGCACACGGACACACGGACACACAAACAAGACGATAGACACACAGACAAGACACATCCCCGCGCCGGGCGTGTTTCGGCGTGGCCTGCGACAGATCGACCGACATCGACCGACATCGACCGAGATGAGCGTGGCTCGCGACAGGCGCGCCTTTCTCCGGCGGTGGGCATGCGGCCTCGCGCCGCTCTGCGTTGCCTACGCCCTCCTCACTGGGGTGCGTTCGCTGCGCGACCTCTTCGCCGACCAGGTCCTCGCCTCGCACCCTCGCGACCGCCACAACCAACCCTTTCGACACCACCCCCAGCCTACCCTCCCCACCACCGCCTCCACCGATCCGGACGCCGCCTCCACCGGCGCCAGGGTGTCAACAGCGCCTCTTCACATGCCTCGTGCTGTGAACAGCTCTTCGCCGCCTCGCTCGGCGCCCCCGGCGGCGCGGCGCCCGGCTGGATCCTCTGGACCGCAGACCTGCCGGGCGCCCTCGTCTCCGCCGCGACTCTCGTCGCCTTTGGTCGTATCCGCGACTCTCACCGCGCGATGCAGGCGGTGCCGGTGCGCATCATCGCGGGCCGAAGGGCGTCTCTCCCACACCTTGCCGCCGCGAGCGTACAGGCGATGCTGTCTGTCATGATCGCAGCGACCTGCCTCGCCCTCGTCGCGACGGGCGCGTGGCAGCTGGGTCTGCTCGGAGGCGGCTCGTGGCAGCTGCTGCTGGGCACGGGCGTCTTCCTGTGCTCCGGACGACGGGGCGCCCCCTCTGCTGTGACTCGCGATTGGTCGACGCGCGGCGGGAGGCTGTCGTAGGTGCTACGCGACCATGGGGACGCCATTCTACGAGCGGTTGCTCGCCGCGACGCGCACCGAGGGCGCCGACATCCGCGCTCTTCATGTCTGCCCGTGGGCGCGGCCTGATCGGAATGCGCGTGGCATCTAGGCACAATCGCCCTCCTCGTTTTCCTCTCCGATTTCGGCGGCTATTTGGTGTCGCTCGCCCTGCTGCTGGCCAAGTCCCTCTCGGGCGTCGGCGGCGGCGCGGCGAGTGCGGCGGATCGCGCGCGTGAGGCGGAGGCGGCGCTTTCCCTCTTCATTCGCGTCCTTTGGGGCGCGGGCGGCGCGATGCTCGTGCTGCTGGTTGTCGCGAAGGTTGCCTTCGGCGTTTCGCTCAACTGGCGGGCGGACAGAGGACCGTGGCGTGAAGGCGATGAGGGGTCGTGTCACCGTGGAGTGGAGCGCCACGCCGCGTAAAAAATAGGTTATTACGAATATTACCAGGTTATTTACCACAGAAAACCGAGTGGCGAGTCTCGAGAACGAGGAGGCTACGTGCGTCACGCGTCAGAGACGTCAGGGCACCCGCCAGCGGACGGCTCTCTCGCGGTGCACGGGCGACATTACAGACTAAACAGATGAAATGCTGTCATTTGCTGCACGCGGTGAGGGCGATGGCAGCCAGGTAAAGCACAAACATGGATGCCACCAGCGCGGCGGTGCGGTAGCTGGCCCCGGCGAACTCGCGATAGTATACCAGCCCCCACAGACTGGCGACCATCGGCGCAGCCTGGCCGATTGCATACGAGAGCGCGAGACCGAGCTTGCTGCCGCTCAACAGGTTGGAGACAGTTCCGACTGCCCAGATAGCACCGCCCAACCAGCCCAGCGCGTGGTCGCGGGGGGAGAGCTTGGCGTAGGTGGCAAAGGTGGTGGGGCTACCGACGAGCGGCCACCGCATGAGACAGGCGCAAATTGCGGGCGACGTCAATAAGACTGCACTTGTGAAGAGGAAGGACGACCCGAGCGGCGCGAGGCATCCATCGCACGTGCCGTCGGGCGCGGTGCGCATGGCGAATGCGTTGAGCGGGCTCCAACAAGCCATCAGCACGCCGCTCACCGCGCAAATGATGGTCGCGCCCGCGTTGCCGCCCAACCCGCCGCCGTTAACGCCGCCGCGTTCGGCTCGCCGCAAATGGCCGTCGCTGTGGGGCACTTCGCAAGAGTGCTCGAGCTCTGTCACGCCGTCCCTCTTCTGCCGCGAACCTCGGTGCTCACGATCGGCGAGAACCTGCACGACGATGGCGCAGAAGGCGGCGGCGACACCGCAAAAGAGCAGCGCGGGATAGCTAGTCGAGGCGGGGTCGATCCAAAACGTGAGGAGTGTGCCAAGCACAAGGGCAGTGCCGATGCCCACGGGGAAGGCTACGATTAGCCCTGCCAGGCTGACGCCGGAGACGAGCAGGACGTTTGCGAGGTTGAAGACTGCGCCGGCACCAAGCGCGGCCAGAACGTGCAAACCGCCGGCAGCAGCACCATCCTCAAAGAGGAAGACACGGCCGTCTCCAATTGTGATGAACACAACGGCAGCCGTCACGAAGACGCCGAGCGTGAAGTCGCAGTAGTAGAGTGCGAACGGTAGGTGGGTGGCTGCCTTGGCTGTGTTGGACCAGGTTCCCCAGCAGGCGAGGGACAGGAGGGCGAGCGCAAGCGCGCCGGCAGAGGAGGGCATCGCAGGCCACAACTTGCGGCGGCGGGCGCAATTCTGGCGCGGCACTCCCACGACTCACGGGGTCCCCTTGCCTCAGGGGGGCGAGGGAACCCGAGATGCTGGGGCGAGGCGCGAGCCTTGGCGAGCAGCGTTCAGCTGTTCCCACAGCAGGCTGGAAGTACCTCGCCAGGCGCAATTTCTGGGGTTTTCAGTTTTTTGCAGGTGCGGTTCTGTGACTGTGTCACTGTGACTGTGTGTGAGTGTGTTCACGATCCCTGAGGCTGAGCAGTGTCCCAGTGAGCTGACTGAGCCTCTCATTGCGCTTCAACAGAGTTTGCTTTCTTTGAAACAGATGCCGTTTCACTTTCTCCTTTCTCTAACTAGTAACTAAGAGCCCCCGTCTCGCTCTAGTTGCTAGTAACTAGTAAGAGCTGCCCTAACCGTGGGCAACGTAAGGATCCCGCCGACCTACCGTCATCGGCGCCACTAGTTCCCACGCGTTCGCCGCAGGGTCATATCTTTCCACGGAGCTGGTCAAGCTGCCGCCAACGGCGTACAGCTTGCCATCTAGCACCGCGACGCCGTGAGCCTGCCGTACCCTCGCCATTGGCGCCACCGCCTCCCACGCGTCCTGCGCCGGGTCATACCGCTCCACCGAATTGAGGCGGCCAACACCGTCAAACCCGCCGACAGCGTACAGCTTGCCGTCGAGAACTGCAACGGCGAGGTTTGCGCGAGACTGCGCCATAGGCGCCACCGTCTCCCACGCATTCAGTGCTGGATCGTACCGCTCGACGCTGGCGTCGCCGACGAGCCCGCCAACGGCATACAGCTTGCCTTCAAGCGCCGCAACGCCGAAACAGCACCGCACCGTTGACATCGCCGCAACCGACTCCCAGGCATCCGTCGCCGGATCGTACCGCTCCACCGATTTCAAATAGCCTCGGCCCCTTCCGCCCACAGCATACAGCTTGCCGTCGAGCACCGCCACGCCGAGCAAAGTCCGAGCCGCCGCCATCGGCGCCATATTCTCCCATGCCTTTGAAGCAAAGTCGTACCGCTCAGCTGAGGCGGAAAGCGTGAGGTCGGCCCGCTGGCCACCCACCGTATACAGCTTACTGTCGAAGACCGCCATGCTCACATCCCTCCGTGCCGTCGGCATTGGCGCCATCGCCTCTCTTCCCCACGTATTCTCCGCCGGGTCGTACCGCTCCAGCGAGCTAAGGACACTGCCGTCCGTGTCGTGGCCGCCAAACACGAGCAATCGCGGCCTCTCGCGCTTCTTGAGCGTCTCCTTCCAGCCGCGGCGCCACGCGCGGCACGTGCCCTTGACGGCGTGCTCCGTGGTCGGCAGCTGGGCGAGGATGTGCGGGGCGAGGTCCGGCGAGAGGAGGACCTCGGAGAGCACCCACTCGGGCTGCTCGAGCCGTGCGGCGTGCTCCTCCGCCACGCGCAGCGCGGCGGCGCTCCAGAGAGGCGCCTGCTCGTCGATGAAGGCGACGAGCTGCTCTGGCGAGAGGCCAGACAGGCGGGCGCCGATGCGGTGGGAGGCCATATGTTTGTAAACACACTAGAGTAAATTGTCACTGCCGTCGGGGGAGGTCTTCTCTCAGCAGGCCGAGCCCGTGGCCTGGCTCGGCTCGCCGCGAACGCCGCGAATTTATCAGTGCCAAAACTCACGAGACCTCGATACTAAGAAGACTATCTTACGATACTGGAGAGCTGCCTAGTGGTCCTCCATAGTCGGTTGAGGTCGCCGCCCTCCTCGGCGGCCTCTTTCCAGCGCTCCCTCAGCGGCCCTGTCTGCTCCGACTCCCCCCCGTCCCCGGGTGCCCTGCTGAGTCATATACATACACACGAGATGACGCTCATCCGGGAGCGCTTCGCGAGCTCGCGGCTCCTCGAGGCCGGCTATGCCGTGCTGGATGACTGCATCCCCGCCGAGCCGGCCGCTGCCATCGCCGCGGCGCTTTCACGGCTGCGTGGATCTGGCCAGCTGCGGAAGCACCGCTTCGGCTTCAAGCCGCCCGACTCGGCCGCGCCGCGCATCCTCACGAAGCCACACATCTTCGAGGCGGAGCTGGAGGACGCGCCGGTGCAGGCGGCAGCGCCTGACCTCGTCTCCGCCCTCGGCCAGCTCGAGCTGCCTCAGGCGGCGGCGTGCAGCTTCCCGGAGCTGCAGCTGGACCCTGACGGCGTGACGGTCAAGCTGCAGTGCAACGAGGGGCACGGCGGCTGCTTTCCGCTCCACTTCGACAATGCAGGCCCTCCGAGCCGGCGGCGCCTCTCGATCCTCTGCTACTTCAACGAGGAGCGGCGGGCGGAAGGAGGAAGCGGCGCACCGCAACCCAGCCTGCTCATGCGCCTGGCCCTGAGTAGGAGTGGAGGGAGGGGGACGGCGGCGAGCTCGAGCTCTCTCCCTGGCTCGGCCAGCGCGTCGTGCTGCCGCCCGCCCACCGCCGCGTCGTCCTCTTCCTTTCCGACCGAGTGCGCCCAGCCCACCCGCCCGCCCCCACCCGCACGCACGCACGCACGCTCGCACGCACGCACGCACGCACGCACGCACACGCACACGCACACGCACACACACACACATCCACCCACACACATCCACCCACACACGCACACATCCTCTTCCGAGCCGCACGCCCTCGATGCTGCTGAGGAGGGGCGCTGGCCAGACGTGCTGCTTGCTCCCTCGAGCGGCGAAGACGTCGCCACCCCCCTCTCCCCCGCACAGGTCCTCCATCGTGTACTCCCCTCTGCCGCCCGCCGCTTCTGCCTCACGATTTGGTGCGACGGCGCTGGCTCCAACGAGGCCAGCGACCTCCGCATCCGGACCCCGCCCGAGATCACCCTCTCACCCGAGATGACCCGAGTTTACCGTAGGCCGACGACCTCCGGATCCGGATCCCGCCCGGCGCGAGCGCGGGGTCTGTGGTGGCAGGGATGGGGCCTGCCCAGCGCGTCCTCCCGCGCCGTGTACGCCGACCTTGCCTGTCCCTTTCCTGGACCGTTCCTGGACCGTTCCTAGGCGCATCCTCTCCCGCGCCGTGTACGCCGAGGAGTACGAGGCGTCGTTGCGCGAGTGCATGGCCAGCGACCCCGGCCTTGCCATGATGCTGCAGAGCCACGCGGCGCACGTGGCGGGCTCCGGCGCAAAGCCTCGGGGGCGTCTCGGGGTCGATTTTTCCGGTGGGAGCTCCGATTTCTTCTTTCAGGCGCCGACCCTCGGATGCGTGAGCTGGTCGAGGCGGCGCGCGCACTCAAGGGGGAGGCGCCGCCGCCGCTCACCATCCCGCCGCGGCCGCGCCCTCGGCCGCGTCGGATTGAATCGGCGGCGACGGCGGCGCCAGCTGCGGCGGCGCCAGCTGCTGCGGCGGCGGCGGCGGTGGCGGAGGTGCGGGTGTGCCCCTTCAAACATCGGAGGCTCGACCACGTCGTTTTACGCTGCCGGTCGGTCGAGGCGATGGCGCGCTGGTACATCGAGGTGCTGGGCGGGGCGCCCGAGTGGCTCGGCCGCTTCGGCGGCGCGCTGTCGCACGTGCGCGTGGGCGAGTCGCTGATCGATTTCGTCGCGATGGAGAGCAGCCTCGCGTTTGCGAACGGCAGCCCCGCCGCTGAGGCCAGCGCCCTCGACCACTTCGCGCTGCGCTGCGACGACTTTGACGTTCGGGTGGCGCGCGAATGGCTCGCGGCTCGCGGCGCAGAGGTGGTCTCCTCGGGCAGTCGGTACGGCGCGGACGGTCAGGGCTTCTCTCTCTACGTGAGGGACCCCGAGGGCAACGTCGTCGAGCTGAAGTGTGGTGCAGCGCAGCGCGACTGCGACGGCGTCGTCCTCGTCGCCCTGAGAGTTCACGCGGTCAGCAACCGCTCGGTGAGGGTACAGGTCTGCCCGCAAAAATAGAATGGACGGTGCGTGCGTGCAACACAGAGACACGGCTCCATCATTGCCAATAGTATTGTACTGAACACGTACAAAGATAGGAGCAAGGGCGCGAATCTCTCAACCCGGCCGCACCGGGCTTGCGGCCACCCGCGGCTGAGCCCGCCTCCGCCGCGCTCGCTCATCCTCCGCGCCGGCGCGCCGCCGTCCCGCCGCGCTCGCCCCATCCTCAGCGCCGGCGCGCCGCCGCCGCCTGCCGCCGTCGCCACCCGACTCTGGATTGACAGTACCCGTGGATCTGGCCAGCTGCGATGGAACAAGCCGCCAGTCGCCCGCCGGGCCCCCCGCACATACCTCGCTCCCATCATTCAGCCTTCTGCCGTTTGCTCGGGCCGGAGCAGCACGCGAGCATGCACCAGAGCACCTGCACACACGAGGGGTGATGCCGGAAGGCGGTGCGCTGTAAGTGGTGTGCCGGAGGGCGGTGGAGTAGGGCATATGCGCGACGCACCAGAGCGGCAACGTGTGCCAGCACTAGTCCAGTGACGACGTTCTGCGTCACCGGGTCCAGGCCCCGGAGTGGGTTGTCCATCGGCCAAACAAGGCGAGGGCGATGATACACGCCGGTACACGCCCGGGGCAAGCCCTACCCGGGTCCTGGGTACTCGAGTTGTGGCACGAAAAAGAAATATTCTCGCGCTCTCCTTAAAATCGTGTGTCCGTTTTATTTATTTAGCTCTCCTTAAAATCCCTGTGTGGTGGCGGCGTGCCTCCCTCCCATCCATCCCTTGGGTTGTCTTTGGCACTTCACCACCTAGGCACACCACGAGCCTCGCCGTGGCCCCACACGGCGGCCTCTGCTCGCGTTTTCGAGCCAGGACCTTCGTCCGGGCCCACAGCCGGCACGCCATCGTGACTCCGCGCGCACGGCCTCCACCGGCTTGCTGTGCGGACGGCTTCTTGTGGCTCTCGTCGAGAGCGTTTTGGCGGCCCGGCGGGTGGGAGATTATGTGTCGTCTGTTGTGTCACTGTGTACGTCACCTCGGTCTTGATAACAAGCACGGTCGATCCGTCAAAGCGATACACTCGTTCCTATCTCGCTGGAGGGCTGGCACGGAGCTCTGTGCCGGCACACAGGAAGAGCCGTGCTGCAAGAAGAGCTCGATGGGGAGTGAGAAGCGTCAGAAGAGCTTCAGGGGTAACCTGAAGACCGTCGTGACGCTCTTATTTCCCCCCAGGTTTGACCGCGCAGCTTTCAAAACTCGACGATATCTTCCGGAAAGACTGAACTTCCCGCAGGCGCCGCGGCAGCATGAGAGGCGCAGAGAGGCTGCGAGTGCTCGACGAGTCTTGCGAGCTGCGCGGTCAAACCTGGGGGGAACTGATCGCATCAAGTCGGACTTCCGAAACCTGGGTGAGCACCTCTGACGGTTCTCGCTCCCCATCGAGCTCTTCTTGCAGCATGGCTCTTCCTGTGTGCCGGCACAGAGCTCCATGCAAGCCGTCCAACGTGATAGGAACGAGTGTATCGCTTCGACGGATCGACCGTGCTTGTTATCAAGACCGATGTGACGTACACAGTGACACATCAGAACGACACACATTCTCACACCCGCCGGGCCGCAAAACGCTCTCGACGAGAGCCACAAGAAGGCGTCCGCACAGCAAGCCGCTCGTCGGACAGGCGTGCTGCCTCGTTCGATGTCGGCGAGCGTATGGCGCACGCTTTGGACGGTGGCGAAGCCAAAAACACCGGTAGTGGCCGCTCGCTGGCGTGAGCGGCGGCGGTCGAGACCTCACCCTTCGCGCCGACGACCCAACCTCACTCGAACAACCCAACCAAGCCACTCGGACAACCCAACTCCACCAACCCAACCCAACACCAAACAACCCCACTCAAAGCACGATTCTCAAGTTGGGCCCTCAGCCGCCTTAAGTGAGGACGGCGAGCGAGGCACCTAGCTCGTGTGTGTGTGGGTGGGGGGGGAGGGGGGGGATGACTACTGGCCACCCTTTTGTTTCTCCCTTTCCTTCTGCCCCCTCGGGCAATCCTCGCCGCCCTCTACTCTTCTTTCTCCCTTTCTGCAACCTCTAGGGTTGCGAGCCGGCAATTTGTCAAGAGTCACACACCAGCGAGTGAGTTCACACACACACACACACACACACACACACTCACACCAGCGAGGGAGGGCGAGACGATCGAGGGGTCCCGTACCATGCGGAATCGACCCCATCCAGTGCTCAAGTGCTCAAGAGTCACGAAGATTAAAAAATCCAAGACGCACCTAGCAGGTAAAGTGAGGATTTTACGAGGATTTTACCACATCTACTCGTAGCAAGTACAAGTCTTGTGCCGAGGACCGTGCGGCGCCGTGCGCCAGAGAAGTGTGTGCCGCCAGAGAAGAGGGAGCAGCCGGGCCTGCTCGCAGTGGTGGAGCGAAACGGCCACCGATGCCTCCCGCCGCTGCTGTATTCGTCGCTCTCGCAGCGGCGGTGGCCGGCGAGCCGTCCTCGCTGTCATTGCCACCGTGTGCCGAGCCAGTCAGCGAGGATAGGCTCTCGGCCTTCTACTCGAAGGTGGGGAGGTTCTCGGAGGACGAGCTTGCGCACGCGCTGTGGTACGGCAAGCACCTCGAGCCGAGCGACTGCGCCGCCCTCGCGCATCTGCTGTGCAGCGGCGGCATGGGCGCCGGGCTGACGGAGCTTGTCCTCGCGGCAAACGACATCGGAGACGCGGGCGTCGTCGCCCTTGCGCGGGCGGTGGTGTACGGCAGGTTGCCACGGCTCGCGTCGCTCAACATCTACAAGACAAAGATGGGCGACACGGGCATCATCTCCCTCGCGGAGGCGGCGGCGGCGCGTCCGTTGCTCGCGCTGGAAAAGCTCGAGCTGAACGCCAACAGCATAAGCGATGCCGGCCTCGCGGTCCTCTCGACCGCCCTCGCAGGAGGCGCGATGCCGAGGCTCGAAGAGCTCAACCTTGCTCTCAACATGTTCTCGGCGGATGGCCTGCAGACCCTCGCCTCAGCCGCCGCTGCCTCAGGAGCGCTTTCGAACCTCACCTGGCTCGGCCTCGCAGCCAACCGATTCGGAGCGAGCGGTGCGGCGACGCTGGCGGGCGCTCTCGCGCAGGAGGCAACGCCGCAGCTGCAGTACCTCGATCTTGGGACCACCGCCCTCGGGTACGAAGGAATCGACGCGCTCGCTCCCGCCATCATCAGCCCAGGCCTCTCTGCCCTGAGAGAGCTCCACTTCGACTCCAACAACATCGGAGACTCGGGCGTGCAGGAGTTCGCCGCGTTGACGGGCCAGCCAGGAGCATTGCCGTCGCTAGAGGTGCTTGTCTTTTCGGCAAATAACTTGCGTGCCACCGGCCTGGGCGCGCTCGCCAACGCCACTCTCCGCGGAGGGCTGCCTAAGCTGACCCGCCTCTTCTTCTCGGCAAACCGCGTGGGCTACTCGCCCAGCTTTGCGCCGGCGGCCGGTCCGCTGCGGCTGGGAGGACTTCGTAACCTCGTCTTCCTCTCGCTCACCGCGAACAAGATTGACGACGCGCGGCTGGCCGAGATCGCCGACGTGATGGCCGATGGCGCGCTCTCTCATCTCACCGACCTCTACCTGCCGAGCAACCTGATTGGCAGCGAGGGGCTGGCGGCGCTGGGGCGCGCGGCCGAGCGCGGGGCGCTGCCGCACCTCAAGACGCTGAGCCTCAAGTCGAATCTGATTGGAGACGATGGCCTCGTCTCCTTCGCGCGCAGCGTGAGCAACGGTATCCGGCGCTTAAACCACTTATCCCGCCCCTGGCGACCCCGTGCCTGGCCCCAGGTAGCACTCGCTCTTCGTGTGCTACTATCGGCTCCCTGTCCCCGGTAGCAAGGCCCCGGCCCAAACCACCTCACAGAGACTGCGACGCTTCTCAGGTCGCTGCCCTTCTTGCGCGCTCTACCGGCTGCACGTCCTCCACCTCTCCTTCAACTCGATCACCGACGTTGGCGTGGACGCGCTCGCGGAGGCCATCCGCGGCGGCGCGCTGCCGTGGCTTCATCTGCTCGTTGTCGATCGAGTAACGCCGTCGCTCAAGGAAGTCTGCCGCTTGCGCCCCGACCTGGACTGCTCCGACCCGCTCCCAATGCCCTGTCGTGACTTGCCGGAGGACAAGCGGGAGGCGTGTGCACAGCACGAGATCGCCATCTATGGCGAGTGCAAGACCTGCGGCTGAGCTTGGGGCTTGGAGGGAGGATGAGCCTGTTGCCGCTCTTGCCCAAATAGATTTTGTGCGCGTTGGGCGGCGAGGAGTTGCCGCTTTTCTCTCGCCAGCGGGAGAAAGAGTACCCCCCCGAAAAATAAAAGAGCTGCGCAGCGGTGTTCACACCCACTATCTCCTTCATGCGGCCCCATTATGAAGCACAGCCAACTCACGCTGGCCGTGCGCGAACCACAAGGTCGCAGGACACTGCTCCGCCCAGTCCTGCGCCGCAGCACACTCTAGCGCCGACGCCAACCTCATCGCCAAACGCCTCTATCAGAACCTCGCTGCATCCGTCAATGACCGTTCCGTAAGCCTTGAACTCCGGCACACCATTCACTAGGCCAGTCAGCTTCAGCACCTGGCTCACACGGCTGAGGTCGCCGTCGAGGACACTGTGGAGTGTGGCGAGGAGGCGCAGCCCCGCGTGACGTGCCAACACCTTTGCCCGCTCAGGAGCAATCAGCCCCTCGCCCTCGCCCACCCTGCCACGGACAATGGCGTTGCCTTCGTCTGTGCCGACGTGCGTCGACGTAAAGAGCATTTGCGAGACAGGACAGTAGATTGCCTTCCGGTATGGTCCAACTGGGTCCTCTGCCGGTGGTAGGTACAGCTTCAGGCCATTTGCGCCAGTGACGATGGCGCCACCTCTGTCCGACGAGAAGGGGCGAGTGCGAGCTAGCAGGGGCTGCGCGCGAAAGAGAGCTCGTGAAGGCTTCATGTTTCCGATAGCTCTTCTCGCCGCAAAAATCGTGAGGACCACGATAGCGCGGCCCAGGACTTCTCTTGGGGACGGACGACTGCCCCCAAAACATACTTGAGCACTTGAGCACTGGATAGGGTCGATTCCGCGTGGTACGGGACCCCTCGATCGTCTCGCCCTCCCTCTCTGGCGTGTTCATTGGGGGGGGTCATAACAAACACGGTACACTTGATAGGGTCGATTCCGCATGGACGGGACCCCTACGCGTATCTAGATACTAGCTGAGGGGCTCGCTAAACGCTCGCCGAGCTCCATGCTGTGCAACACCACCACCTACCTACCTCCTCACTAATCGTCAGGGGCGCGGAGAGCGCAGTGCACCTGCGCAGCGGGGGCTCGCCCCCTGCACCGCGCTCAGCGGCGCAGGGGAGGGCGGTCGGTGGCGGCGGCGGCGAGGCGCGAGGCGGTGGCGGCGGTGGTGCGGGCGGCGGGATGGGACAGGGGAGGCGGCGGGATTGACAGGGGAGGCGGCGGCCACGAGCGGAGCGGCGCGAGAAGGGGGGGGGGGCGGCGGCGGCGAGGCGCCGGTGAGCGAGGCGCCCGCGCCATCAGAGGGACGCGCCGCTGCGAGATGGAGGGCGGCGGTGACGGAGGCGAGGCGCGAGGCCGCGGCGGCGGCGGCGGCGGCGGCGGCGGCGAACGGCGGCACCGAGTCTCGGTGAGCGGCGGCGGGAGGAGGAGCAGCGGCGGCGCTCGCTCGCTGTTGGCGGGAGCGCTTTTGAGCCTGGGAGCCCATGCCACTGCGACCGGCGTGCCCGGGAACGGAGATCGCGCGCGCGCCGCCACTCACGACGCGCGCGCGATCTTCGCGGAGTCGGGTCCCCAGAGGGAAGCGGTCTTCTCGGCCGACGTCCAGCGGCGCGCAAGGAAGCAGGCGCAGCGTAGGCGGCCTAGCACCGGCTCGGCGCCGGGCGGTTGCGCTGCCCGCGAGCCGCGTCCTGAGCCTCGGCAGCGCGCTGCGCGGCGCGGCGCTCGCGCCGCTTCTGTGCCGAGAGCGGCATGATGGTTCGCCAGCTGAAGCTCGAGACCTGGGTGGCGGCTTCACGAGAAGTCCGGCGCTTCGCTTGGGCTACCCTTATATCATTAGACGTACATACTGGGAGAAATCTCTCTCCCGCGTAGGATATTGTGTCTTTCTCGTCCGATCCAATATTTTCGGTCACGTTGTTTTGACGCTCGGGCTGACGCATCAGCGCCGATCACGGCGGCGTTCATTCAGCAGAGCACTTGTAGCACTTGGAGTGCATGGTACAGGACCCCTCGATCGTCTCGCCCCTCGCTGGTTGTTCAGAGGGGGGGGGGGGGGGTCAACAAACACGGTACACGGTACAGATCGAGGTGCACGCTGCCGAGAACGGAGCAGTGTCGCCCCCCCCCCCCCCCCTCTCTCCATGAGCCATGTCCATCAGACACCTCAGCTGGCACACGTCGGTGGTGGTGGCGGTGTGAGCGATCGAGCTACAAGAGGAACTTGTTCAGCACGATCCGGGTGGGCGGAGCAGTTCCTTACTTCCACACTGGGTGAGCCTCAGACCCCCAGCCCTAAAGCCCTTCACCTTCGGCTCACGTGGATTCGAACCACCGCCGGGATGGAAGCTTCCTGCTTCCTGCTTCCATGTGTCCCTTTCACTGAATAGTTGTCCATTTTCTCCTCCTGCAAGAGGGCAGAGGGCTCGGGCGGAGCGCGTGGCGGCGGGAGCGCAAACTCTGGCGCCAAAGCGGTAAAGAAGTCGGCGCTCCTCGAGGACGGAATTATTTCTTCCTAGGAGAGGGCGGACGCGGGAGAGTGGCTTCTCGATCTCTCGCTCGAGCTCGTGACATATACACGTCAACCACATGAACATGAACATGAACACAAAAATCACGGCTAGCAAGGGGTTGTGTGTCAATGGCGGCGGTCTTAGGGGACCCCTAGGCTTAAAAGGGTGGGCCCTGGGGCGCCTGCGGCTTAAACGGCTTAAAACGGGCCTAGGCCCATTTTAAGGCTGCCTGGGCCGCCGATTCCTTAAACGGTCTTAAACGCTTAAACGGTGCGGAAGAGCTCCCGTGGTCCGGGAGGCTCCCGGTAGACGCCGTAGGCCGGGAAGCTGGCTACAGTCAGCTAGCACGCGTCCCCTATGCAAGTATGGCTCCTGCCAGTGCACCAGACTTACAGATGTGTCTTCAGAGGCGGGTTTGTGCCCAATAACGGCAGTATTGGACAATTGGAGAAAACGGCGCGGAACCCAGCGACGCATGCCGGCGAGGCCGATTTTCTTAAACGGTCTTAAAAGAGGGACCCCCCGCGCCTGCAATCTCTTAAATGGCAAGTTAAGCCCCCAAACCTCCTCGTTTCTTAAAAGGTCTTAAAAAACCCCGGCCCTCAGAACCCTAGGGGTCCCCTAAGGCGGCGGTAGCGGTGGTGGCTTTGGTGGTGGCAGCGTTGGTGGTGGCGGTGTGGGTTGGGGCAGGAATGGAACTGGCGCCGCCGACGGCGGCGGCGAGGGCGGCGGAGGGGCAGGGGACGGCGGCGTGGGAGGCGGCGGCGTGGGCGACAGTGAGGGCGGCGGCGGCGAGGGTTGCGGAGGGGCGGGTGGCGGCGGCGTGGGAGGCGGCGGCGTGGGCGGCGGCGTGGAAGGCGGCGGCGAGGGGGACAGCGAGGGCGGCGGCGGCGAGGGCGAGGTGGAGAGCGGCGGCGTCAAGGGCTGCGGTGGCAAGAATGGCGGCGGAAGCCCCGGGGGCGGCGGCGAGGGAGGCGGCGGCGACGGCAGCGGCGGAGATTGTGGCGACGGAGGCGGTGGCAGCAAGGGTGGCGGCGGCAAGGGCGGCGGCGGTAGGGGCGGCGGTGGCAAAGGCGGCGGTGGCAAGGGCGGCGGTGGAAGCGGAGGAGGAGGCATAGATGGCAGGCTGGGCGGGGGGGGAGGAGGGCTAGGCTCAGGTGGATTTGGAGTTGGCGGCGGAGGCGGAGATGGGCTGGGAGAGGGAGGTGGACTAGGCGGCGGGCTGG
>NW_005200600.1:456318-461298 GCF_000372725.1 Emiliania huxleyi CCMP1516
CGTCAGTATAGTCAATCGAATGTTCCCGATGGTGGTGGCGAGGGTGGAGGTGGGCTCGGTGGCGGTGTCGACGGCGGTGGCGAGGGCGGTGGCGAAGGAGGCGGCGGGCTTGGCGGCGGCGGCGAGGGTGGAGGAGAGGGCGGGGGTGAGGGCGGGGGTGGCGATGGTGGCGGTGGGACAGGCGGCGGGGGAGAGGGCGGCGGGGGAGAGGGCGGCGGCGAGGGCGGCGGGGGTGAGGGCGGCGGCGAGGGCGGCGGCGAGGGCGGCGGCGAGGGCGGCGGCGAGGGCGGCGGCGCGGGCGGCGGCGAGGGCGGCGGCGAGGGCGGCGGTGTCGACGGCGGCGGCGATGGTGGCGGCGATGGTGGTGGGGATGGTGGAGGTGATGGTGGCGGGGGTGACGGCGGTGGAGGTGGCGGTGGAGGTGGCGGTGGCGGAGAGGGCGGTGGCGGAGAGGGGAGTGGGGGGCTAGGCGGACTAGGCGGCATGCGGGGCGGCGGCGGCGGCGGCAAAGGGGGTGGCAGTGACGGAGGCGGCAGGCTCGGCGGTGGCGGCACCGGCAGCAGAGGTGGTGAAGGCGACGGAGCGACGGGAGGAAGGCTCAGCAAGTACCCGCCATAGAGGTACCCGCCGTAAAGATAGCCGCCATAGGAGTGGTACCCGCTGTACCCCAGCCTGCGTCGGGAGAGTGCGTTCTTGTGCAGGTGGTCGAAAGTGGCGCGCGAAACAGAGGCGGGACTGTGGTCGTCAAGCCCGTCCAGCGCCAGCTTGTTCGGGCCTGCGAAGTGGAGAGAGGTATACCGCCGTAGATCGTACACCCCGCTATGCTCCAGGTCGGTGTCGGAGACGTAGCCCAATCCATCGAGGACTGCATCCTCCGCCCAGCAGCCCACCGCGCCGGCAAAGATAAGGTACGGCAGGCCGAGCCCGCTTGCCACCGAATCGGGCGGGAAAAAACGGAAGCGTGAGTTGGCAGCGAACCAGGCAGAAACACGCTCCTCAAGACGCTCGTTGCGCCATCGGTTAAGAGGCAGCAGCGCGACCCCAAAGTTCCACGCGAGCTGCTCTCGGATGGCCGTGTCGCCCACGGCACCATCATGGCCGAGCGCCCTGCGCTCGCCATGGTAGTTGATTAAAGCCTCAAGCGAGAGCAGCAGAGGCTCGAGCGCCAGCGGCGCGCACGGATGCTCTTCTCGCGCTCTCTCTCCCAAGTCGCAAGAGCTGTAGGCATGCGGCCCAATCGAGCCGATGAAGGTTGTCTCAGCGTAGGTGGAGCGCGCGTTGGTCAAGTTGAGCCACTGACTCTCTCCCTGGCTGGCGCCCTCGTACATGGAGCACGACGCTTGCAGCAGCGTGCCTGTCGCGAGGGGCGCGTCGTAGAGCGGCCACAGTTCCTGCTGAATAAGCACATCGTCGTCGACGAGCAGCAGCCGATCGAGGTGTTCCAGCGCAGGCACCTCTGAGAGGTAGAGGCGGAGCAAGTTGAGAGGGTGGGCGTGCTTGGGGTCGCGGCTGGGAGGGAACACGCGAAGCGACGCCTCGGTCCGCCACTGCGAGGCGTTCTCCTGTGGGGCGTGCCGCCAGCGTTGCCAGTCTTCCCACATCCAAACCGGGATGATGCCCTTTCCCACAAGCGAGTCCACGGCATCGTTCAGACCAAGCAGGTTCACCTGCTCGACCGGAAACGAAGAGCCGAGCGCCCCAAGCACCTCAGCCCTTGAGAGGGTTGTGATGATCCACCAGTTTAGCTGTGTTGACTCACCTCTTGAGGCCTGAGCAGTTAGCACCGTGGCGGCGAGACTGGCTGGCCGGTCACTCATCACAGCGAGGTGGATGTGCCTGAGGGGGAGTGGTCGGATGCCGGTGGACAGCTGTCCGATGGTACCCCAGGAGCACAGAGCTGCGGCTAGAATGGCCACACTCGCGAGCGACGCGAGCGAGCGCAGCAGGGCGAAGGCAACCATCTATTGGCTCGAGTTCTCCCACGTAAAATCCGACGGATCCATTTCAACCGACACCCTCTTTTCACCGTCGCCGTGATACGTGAAGTCCTACCTAGCGCTGGTGTGGCCGGTTCTTTTGCGGTATCCCTCTATCTCCCCTATCTCCCCGCATCTCCTCGCATCTCCTCGCATCTCGTCGCATCTCCCCGTATCGCCCCGTATCGCCCCGTATCTGCCCGTGTTGCAACGACAACAAGCGCCGCCGAGCAACGCCCGCGCGCGGTGTTTTCTCTTAAAAGGTCATTCACGGGTGTCCGCGGCCCACTGTGTCCGCTGGTAGGACAGTGATCGCCGCAAACCCTGTGGTCAGGGCACCGGAACACCAAAAAAACCACTACGCCTTCGAGTGAAAGTAATCCGAGCAAACCGTAATCCGAGCAAACCCGGCCCCCCCCCGCATTGAATGACTGCTTTCGTGGTGACGAGTCAGTTGCGAGCGGTGTTGTAGAGGTTGCCTTCCGCTCCGCCCTTGATGCCGTTGGCGCGCAGAACCAGTCTGCGGCCCCCGGTTGGGACGAGTGCGCGACGCGGACGAACCGCTCAATGTGGCCGGCAGCTCGCGCTGCCGGCGGGGTTGGTTGGGGAGAACCGGCACGGGGAAAGCCGGCCTCCCCGGAGGGGTCGCCCCCTGGAGGGGGCCCAAAGGGCCCCCCGGGGGGGCGGGGGCCCCCGCCCCGAGGGGCGGGGGCAGGTTCGTCGCCTAGCGCGAGGGAGTCAACCCTTGTTGCCAAGTCGGCGAGCGTGTTGTGTATCGAGAGAGAGACCATAGCAGGTGCGACGAGTATAAAATTCTTTCTCTGCCACGCGGCGACGTGGTGGGCGGACCACCCAGCCTGTCTGCTGTGTGAGAGAGGGAGGACGTGGTGAGAAGAGTTCAACATATGCTGCCCGCTCTCAGTTGTAAGCGCCATTTGGATGCCACGAGCGCCGCCGACGCCAAGGCCGCCAAGAAGGCGAGGAAGCTAGAAAAGGCGGCCAAGCTGGAGCGGAAGCTGGCAGATGCGGCAGGCGTTGCGGCGAGCAGCAAAAAGGCCAACGCCGCCAAGGAGGCAGGAATGCTGAGCGCGGCGATACAGAGAGTGAGCGCGGATCGCGACGCCGCACGCGCTTTTTGCGCCTCGCACGAGATCACCCTCGACGGCGCCGGCACCGCGGCGCCGGCGGTCGTCACCAGCCTCGCTGATGCACCCTTTCCCCAGCCGCTCGTCGAGCTGCTGCTGTCCCAGCCAGGATTCACCGCGCCGTCGGCGGTGCAGGGCGCTGCCTGGCCCGCCGCCGTGGCGGGCCGCGACGTCCTCGCCGTCGCCAAGACAGGCTCCGGCAAGACGCTCGGATACCTCCTACCCGCACTTGCCCGCTGGCACGCTGTGCGCGGGAAGCTGCTCTCTTCGGGTCCGCGGCACCCGTACTGCCTCGTCATGGCGCCGACGCGCGAGCTCGCTATCCAGATCAACGAGCAGGCACTCCTCTTTTGGCGGCGCACCGTCCACTCCCCAGGACACGTCCATGACATGTCCACACATGTCCGGCAGGCGCTCCTCTTCGGCGCGCCGCTCGGGGCGCGCTCGGTGGTCGTGTACGGCGGCGCGCCAAAGGTCGTGCAGGCGGGCCACCTCTCGCGCGGTGCCGACATCGTGGTCGCTACCCCGGGTCGCATGCTCGATATGCTGGCGATGCAGGCGCGCGGCGGCGGCAAGGGCAAGGGCAAGGGCAAGGGCAAGGGCAAGGGCGGCAAGGGCGGCAAGGGCGGCAAGGGCGGCTTCCGTGGCGAGGAGGAGGAGGGGCCGTGCACGACGCTGGCGGAGTGCCGCGTCCTCGTGCTCGACGAGGCGCGAGATGCCGCCGAGATGCCGCCGAGATGCCACCCGAGATGCCGCCGAGATGCCACCCGAGATCAGCCGCGGTCCCTCGTGCTTGGCGAGCGGACCGGATGCGCGGACAGAATAGATCCAGCCACACCTGTGAGCAGGCGGACCGCATGCTCGACATGGGCTTCGAGAAGGACATCCGCGCTCTGGTGGCTGCCATCCCGGCTGTCGGTCGGCAGACGCTGCTCTTCACGGCGACGTGGCCGAAGGCGGTGCAGCGGGTGGCGGACCCTAGAAGCGGAGTACGGATCTCTCTACTCCAACCAGCACTCGTGAGGAGACGTAGTCAGCTGTATTCAACCATCTGGCGGCGCTCTGAGTACACTGCACGAGACCGTCCTCCCGCCCAGCCGTCGAGTGTATCCACACCGTAGTGTGAATCCACACCGTAGGTGGCGGACGAGCTTCTCGACGTGAGCAGCGCCGCCGGCCGCGTGCGCGTCACCGTCGGCAGCGGCGGCGAGAAGCTGACCGCCAACCCAAGTGTGGAGCAGCGCGTGGCAGTGCTCGGTCACCCGCGAGACAAGTGGGAGGCGTTCCTGCAGCTGGTCGAGCCGTTCCGCAAGGGCGGCGGCGAGGCGGCGACGCGCGTGATCGTCTTTTGCAACACCAAGAAGGACGTCAACGGCATCGGCGAGCACCTCTACAACGACGGCTTTTCCGTCGACACTTGCTCGGGCGACCGCACGCAGCGCGAGCGCGAGCGCGTCATCCAGTCCTTCCGCGACGGCGCCGTGACGATGGTCATCGCGACCGACGTCGCCGCGCGCGGGCTCGACATCCAGGGCATCGACCGCGTGATCAACTACGACTACCCGCCCGGCGAGGGCGGCTCGGACGACTACATCCACCGCATCGGCCGCACCGGCCGCGCGGGCGCAAAGGGGCGCGCGGACACGCTCTTCACGCACAAGGACGGGCGGCACGCGCCAGAGCTGGCAGCGCCCTCGGTCGCGCGCTCTCCGCCTCGCTCCGCCCCCCCAAGGCTGACTCGCCCTCGTCGCCTCGCGCGGTACAGGCGAGGATCCTCGCCGACGCGCAGCAGCCCGTGCCGGCTGAGCTGGAGGCCCTCGCGGCGAGGGGCTCTGGCGGCCACCGCGTGGGGCACCACG
>NW_005200600.1:461398-466473 GCF_000372725.1 Emiliania huxleyi CCMP1516
AAGCGGTGGGCGCCCAGCGCGGCCCCCGCGTACTGCAATCAATCGCGCGCGCTGGGCCGATGCTTGGCGGCGGTGCCGCCCGGGCTTCGAGAAAAAAGGGGCGGCGCCTTGCCAAGGGCACCTCCCTGAACTGGAGGGATCCGGTTGTACATGAATCTCTTGTAGCACAGTAGTTGGGACTCGTTGACGTTCTATTGGGAGGGCCGCCCTTCCCTCTCCTACCGGCGGAGGACCGGAGGTACCGCTATACCGGGCCTACGGCTCTTATATCCGGAGGCTATATCTCCTCCCGTGCTTGTGTGAGGTGTGTGATACTCACCCACACAAAAGTAAAGCATGGATTGCGTGGTGAGCTGTCGCGAGATCCGGGGAGATCTGGGGAGATTGCGGCAGGATAGATTGCGTGGTGACCTACCGCGCCCCGTCGGCATCGCCGCATCCGAGCGACGCATGGGTTCTAGTTGACTACCCCCGCGCAAGTGTCTACCCACTCCCACCTCCCCTCTCCGCTCTTTGTGTGAGGGGGGGGGGGGGGGGGGGCTCCGACGCGTCCTCGAGGCCAATGGACGGCGCCAATGGAGGATCGCCCCGTCGCACAGTCATTTGAGACACGTTTCCCCGCGCCAGGTGCCGACACCGCAGTCGCTCCGCTTGCTGCATGTCCTGCGCAACGTGTCTGCGAGTCCGGCCGAGCTGCGGTTGCTGCCGCGCGCGGGTCACTTCTTCGAGCCCGAACCGTCTTTGGTGCGTGTGATGCGGCGTTTCATCGAGCGGTGAACTCGCTAGGGCGTGGGTCTGCTCACCATCTGGGCCAGCCCCGTCCAGCATGGGGCGTCCACTGCTGTGATAGTGAACAAGACCCATGGCCATGCACACTGGACTACGGCTTTAGCATGCACACGTGAGAGACGTGTGATAGATAAAAACGCGCACAGTGCACACCTACTCTCACGAGTACACATACAAGACTTACAGACATCAGAACCGATAGTGCAGGAGCAGGTGTGTCCGGGTGTGCACTTACGACTTAGCCGTTAGCGTAGGCCGTAGCGGCGACCGGCGTAGCGTAGCTTTAGAGCCGTACCGCAGAACAAGGCGTCGTACAAGTTCAAAGCTGGAATGGTGGAAAAGGAATTTCCACAACAAAAGGAAAGAAGATCTCTCTCTCTCAACAAATGAAAAAAGAAAATACCCTGCAGCACCGGCTACCGCAATCCGCACTCACCACTCTCTTTCTTTCTCGGAGAAAGAATAGAGACACCTGGAAACCAAGTTGGTTTCGAAAACCGGATACGCGTTGCCCGACGGTCGCGGGTCGGCGTTTAGGGTCGGCTGCGTGGGGGGACGAGTGATGGCAACTACGCGTAATTGTCCGACAGTGCAACGTCCCCAGTTGACGGAGCACCGACCGCGGGAGA
Organism: Emiliania huxleyi CCMP1516; assembly: GCF_000372725.1. Lineage (NCBI taxonomy): Eukaryota > Haptophyta > Isochrysidales > Noelaerhabdaceae > Emiliania > Emiliania huxleyi. The sequence continues at coordinate 462,817 of NW_005200600.1, forward strand.
ATTGTAACAACTTTCTGGCCATATCATGCGTCGGCCTTCTCCGTGTCAGCCTGCCCGCGCCAGCCAGCTCACGAGCACGGGCGTGTCGGCAGCTGCTGGAGGGGAGCGCCAGCGCACGCCGCAGAGATCGGCGGGGCCGGGTGCGCCCTTATCCATACAAGCGGATCCCGTCTCGCCACCCTCTGCCGGGAAGCAACGCAGCAGCGCCACATGGTCATGGGGGTCGGGTGCGCGACTGGTGCGTCCGGTCTCGAGCCCGGGCAGCGGGACCTCCTCGCCGCTGCCGTCCCCCGAGCGCGCCAACGCCGGGCTGCGATCACCCCTGCCAGCCATTGGCACGGCGTCCTCTCCGCAACTCCTGTCGGAGCAGCTGGCTCGGCAGCCGTCGCCTCGGGCTGGCGCAGCAATGGGCGCCATCACCCCTCCCAGCGGCAGCAGCAAACACCTGCCGCGTCACTCTCCGACGCCAAGCGCCCCAGACGACGGCGCCGTGGAGGGAGCGCAGGCGGACGCGCGGCTCCTCACGTGCGAAACGGGTGCGCCGCCTGCTTCCGAGACAGTTCCAAGAAAGTCATGAGAACTCTAGGAGACCCTCTAAGAGGATTTGAGACCAATCATAGACCTTGCTCGCCTTCACTTACGTAGGAGCCGACTCGGAGGAAGATAACCTCGAGACGCTGCCGGAGCGGTCCGCCCGGGAGGTGCGCGCCTAGAAGGAAATGCAACCAAAAACGTCCCCTTTTTAAGCCCCCCCCCCCCCCCCTCTTCGCACAGGCCGGCGAGCTAGGTCTATCGGTCCTTGGAATCAGCATGGTCCGCTGCCCCGCCCTACGCACCTAGCCGCCACCAGCATCGCCACAACCAGCAAGGGGAGCTACTCAATGCCTCCATCTCAATGCCTCCAAGAGAGAGAACGACGAGAGTGGGACGACCGCGAGGTGGCATGAAGGTAGAAGCTTGCAGCGAGAGAATCGGCGAGGGCCTGCGAAGAGAGATAGGTAGGAAGAAAGAAAGAGGCTGCAGACGCCCAAGGGGGAGGGGGGGAGAGTGTCGTCCCAAGGGTGGGCGACGGCTAGCAACACACCTGAGAGGGCGGCCCCTCCCCGAACCTCGCCCTCGGGAGAGTTAGAGTCGTCGGCCAGGGAGGCCGGGCTCCCGCTGGGCATCTTCGGGTGGATCTCAGGTAGATCCGGCAGACACCCTGAGCTCGCGACGCCCTTCACGACTGGGAGGGCCAGGGAGCGCACGTGCTTCGCTCGCAGGGGGCACCGTGGAGGGTGCGCCTGCGCCACGGAGGCACTCCGGGCGGCGTATGCAATGTGGGGGGAGGGTCAGGGTGATGCTGCCTCGGCGCGCGCCGCCGCGACGCGGCACGGAGTCGACTGGGCCACGCCGGCGAGGGAGGGAGATGCGCTCCAGTGAGGGTCGCGTTCTTGAGACCGCCGACGCGTTCCTGGACGACAAGGCCGATCGACTCTGGAGGACACGGTCGGCGGCGCTTCACGAACTGGCACAGAAGGTTCGAGACGGCACGGATCTTGTGCTCCTATGCGCGGGAAGGATTGAGTCCTGTCACTCGAGGAGCTGCGAGCGGAGCGTGAGGGCTGTGGGTGGACGCTGGACGGGTGATGAGCCGTAAAATCGTACGAGGTCATATATGACCGGAGGTTAAGTTATGACCGACGCGTGTATTCACAGCCTTGTTATGTTCACATGTGCACCCATCGTTCAGTACATTCCAAAGCGCGCGGGGCAACCGGCGGGCGTGTGTGGGCTCGGTTTCGCCCACTACATCCGCTCAGCTTCGCCCCGTTGGCTCATGAGCGACGAGGGGATCCGACGGCGTGCGCGCGAGCTTGTCGAGGAGCGCCAGGCAGCCGTCATGGCGCAAGCGCACGCCAAGAAGCGTGCTCATGATGCGTGCGTGTTCCAGCACACGCTCAGCGGTGCGACCCGCAGTCTTGCCCACCAGAGAGGTCCCGAGGAGGGCCGAGGTCGAAGGTTCGCCCACCGTAGGATGGGTCCACAAGCGCAGCTCGGGCGGGTTCAAGTCGTGGAAGAGGCGGTGGTGCTCCATCAAAGACGGTCAGCGCCGCACCCCACCCCTCGCTGCCAGTCCGCGAAACCACCGCCTCCCTCCCGCTGGCTCCACCTTCGCATACAGCCACACACAGGAAGGCCAACGCCTATCCTGATCCCACCCCGGTCTACGGTGCGTCCATCACAGGCGTGCTTTCGTACTGGGCGACGCCCGCCGACGAGGAGAAGGGCAAGCCAGCCAAGAAGGAGATGGTGGTACGGGGCGCGGTGGTGACGCCGCCGGAGGAGGTGCGGGAGGGAGGCAAATTTCACGCGCGGGCGTTCCAGATCGACCTAGGTGTGCGCTGGCCCGGCGGCGGCGAGTGCAGTGAGCCGAGGACCCACCGCCACTAACAATGACCAATGCGCTTTGGCGCAGATCCAAGGCACGCTGGGCAGAGCAAAGCGGCGGCGCGCAGCCGCCTCCTCCTCGCCCTGGAACAGCCGAGGAAGCTCGAGGCGTGGATTGAGGCGGTGAATTTCTGGTCCTCCTACCGCGGCGACCCCGAGTTACAGGCGCCCCTGGCCCCCCCCCTATCTAGCTTCTTCTCAAGAGACATTCACACAGGACTCCCGCCTCCCTACCCCTTAGTACAACGGCGTCAGCGGCGAGGAGCTTCAGCAGCTCCATGCCTCCATGCTCGCCAAGGCAGCCACAGAGAAGGGCGCTGCACCCCCGCCGGAGGCTTACCTCGCACACGCGGGTGCGGCGGAGCGGTCCGAGGGTGCCGCCACGGTGACGGCATTCTCAGGCACGGCGTCGGAGGTCTCCGAGAGCCTGATGCTGCCCGCGCGCGACGCAACTTCGCCGCAGGCGGCGGAGGATTTGTCGAGCCTGGAAGCCGCAGCGGCGGAGGCGGCAGCAGGGGCCCCTGGAGGCGAGGCCAAGGAGCGTGAGGCTGGGGGGGGTGGCGCGGAAGCTCTAGAGCCTGACGCCGGCAGCGATGGGCAGGACGCAGCGGCCATTGTCGGCAGCGCAACGGAGGGGCAGCATGCTCCTGAGCAGTATGCGAAGCCGCAGGTGGTGTCTCGACCCAAATCTGCTGGCCGGAGCCTCGAGTCGGACGCAGTGGAGGCTGCACAGGTCGAGGGGTCCAAGGTTCCACAGCCTCGCCCCCTCGAGCCGGCCCCGCCGCCCCGGCCAATAGAGGTGCAGGCGGGGAAGGTGCCGGCGGTGGCCGATTCGCGTCAGGTCGCGCAGAGGATTGACAGCAGCCGCTGCGTTTCTCCAGAATGGCAGGCTTGGGAGGCGGAGGCCGCGGCACAGTTGGCGACAATAGAGCGGCAGCTGGAGCCGCTGCGGGCGAAAGCGAAGGTGCACGCGAGGGAGGCGTGGGTGCGCCGCGTGTAGCCTTCTTACGCGTATGGATACGAAACAGGTGTACGCGGAGGAGGCGTGGGAGCGCGCGGTCGACTCCTCGCGGCGCAGCTCATCGGCGACCGTAGTTGCGCTTGACGCCGCAAGAAGGACGTTGCCTCTTTTCACAAGGGTCTGGCTGTGGACAGGCCCTCTCATCGCGGCGAAGCAGCGAAACGGGGCCGTCGCGGAGGAGCTCACTCAGGTAGGTGCATGTAGCC
>NW_005200600.1:466573-521176 GCF_000372725.1 Emiliania huxleyi CCMP1516
CCCCGCGCGCCTTTCTGTATAAAGAGAGAGGGCGGGAGCGATGTCACGTGTCACGGGCCGCGCGCGCATGTGTGTGTGTGTGTGTGTGTGTGTGTGTGTGTGTGTGTGTGTGTGCGCGCGCGCGCGCGCGCGCGTGCGTGCGTGTGGATTGGAGGCAGCCGTCACGCCTTGTGCAGCACTCGCTCAGGCGTGTCGGCCTGCCAGTTGACCGTCGCGGGCACGCACCGCACCATGACGGCCGCCAGACGGTAGACCACGTCGCCAACCGTATTGGAAGAGAAGAAGTGGAGCACGGCATCACCCTCGCCCACGCCCGCAGCACGCAGCCGCGCCGCCGCCCGCCTCGCGGCGAGCCAAAAGTCCCCTCGCGAGAGCTCCGTGCGCGAAAGACTCTTGTCCGCGTTGACGGCGTGGTACGTGAGGAACGGTTCCGCGACGTCGTGGAAGGCAGTGGAGTAGTCACTCAGAGTCGATTTCATTGCCATCGATTGCCAAGTCGCGTTCGTTCCTCGTCGGTGACTTGCACTCGCCGAAAAAAATGGAGCTGGCCTCTTTGGCCGCGTCGTGTTCGGAGTAGACTGATGATATGCTGTCGCTGGGGGCTCCCCGCTGCTTCCAAGATCCTGCTCGTGCAGGTGAGCACCCTGTTCTTTCCCCACCCTCGTTCCGTATTCGCCGTCAACGATTGGGGTAGGGGCCCCAACTCGTGTGAGGCTACTACTTTATCGCAGGTACTCACTGAGGAGCGTCTTCTCATATGAAGGGTCTTCATCCCTCCTGCCAGTCTTCACGGATTTTTCTCCGTGAACACTCAGGACGCGACGTACGTCCAAGCACGTTCCGCGTGCCTCGTGGCCGCGCTCTTTGCGTGCTGCTCCTGCAGCTCTCTCGCTGCTCTTCCTGGCCCGGCGCCGTGCCAGCTCTGTGGCCGCGCCAGGCTCTGCGACCGCGCCAGCACTCTGGCTGCGCCGGTTCTTCGCTTTCCCCACCCACCCTCTCCTGGGATAAGGGGGTCGTTCTGAGGGCTCTCCGCATGGTTAGCTCCTCCCTCTCTCTGGTCTGTGGTGCGATCCCTTTCGGCGACGCGGCCAGGCCACGGGTCGTTGAGGATTGCCTCCGAGCCCGTGGTCGTCCAAGCTGATCGAGTCCCAACCCACCGCCTTTAGTGGCAGGACCCCAGCAAGGGGATGTCAGGTACTGCGTAGCTCTTCCTTGTGGAGGCACGCGACGACTCCAGACGGACCCTAGTACGCTCCAATGTATCCTCACGGATGCTAAGAAGAGATCGGGTCCTTCAGCCTCCAAAGCGGGATCACCCGAGAGCAGCTGAGCCTGCCTCTGGCCTCGCCTCCCTCTCCCTCAGGCATTCGTGGCATCCGATGGGTCGCCCAGAGTATCGACCTCTGGCTTGTCAGTCGCGGTCACTTGATGACCCCCATGAAGTACAGCGATCGCCATCTCGCTGGCCTCTTCGCAGGCCCTCCCGACCGCGTCGAACTCATCGGCGCGGGCTCTCTCGGCTACGGGACCGGCCCCAGCTTCGGCTGAGGGCTAACAAGCTGCCGAGCCCAAATCACTGTGAGAGTCGTGATTTCTTGTTGGTCTTTAAAAATCTCTCTCTCGGATGCTAGGAAGTGAAGCCCAGATAAAATAGTGCGTTTTTCTATTTTACCCGAAGGTGAGCTGCTGACGGGGTTTGCAATGAGGAGCGACTCCGAAGGGTGTGTAACCACTTTCCCGTGCAAGAAAGAAATCAAGCGGAGTGGTCCTCGCCAGCGCCCGCCGCGAGTTCTCGCAGGCAGCCATCGGTCGGTCTAGGTCGGCCGGTGCGTGCTGCGACACGTTCGTGTGTGTATATGCTGCGCCCCGCCGATCTCGAGAGCATCGCGTCGGCCGACGACCCCCTCGGTGCGGCAGCCTCGGCGATGCTGCACTCCAGATCGCGCCTTCAGGGCCCATCGTCCCCTGTGCGAGGCCAATGCACTGCGGGCGGTCACCTCGCACGGCTGACAATGGAGGAGCGGAGATTGGTGGTGATGGAGTCACGGCCAGTTCTGGGGCCGGTTGCGGATGACCGCTTCCCTACAAACCGTCCGCCCGATCGGCGTGCGATCGACGATCCACCTCTGCGATGACCGGCCTGCTCCGCTTCGCGTGCGCCTTCGCACTCGTCGGCCGCGCCGCCTCGCACGGCGCGATGACGAGCCCCCTCTCCCGCAACTATTTTGACAAAGCGCGGCTCAACGGTATGATTATATTGCAGATGGCTGAGTAACATCCAGCAGTACTGGAAACGAGTGCCTTGCCGGGCGAGAGCGGGGACATGGCCCTGCTCGCCACGCGCCTGATCCCTTCACCGACGAGGGACAGCCGGAGCACACCGCATCCTCCTCCGGCGACGGACGGCTCAGCTGCTTGCTCGCGGCCGCTCCCGAGTGTTTCGCCATCGCCTTCCTCTCGCCATCGGCTCGCTCAATGCGTGACCTTTACCGCCTTTCTACTAGGTCACACAACTTCCTTTACCGCCTTTCTACTGGGTCACACATTTAAAAGTTGATAGGTGTTTCGGCGTTCCGCATCTCCCCGACACCCCTCCCGCCGGCCCTCCGCGCTCCGGCGCACCTACGTATCCTGCTGTATGCACTGACCACGGTGTGCCGGACTGACAGAGGCCAGTGTGCAATCTTTACCGGTATGAGACTGGTATTTGGCGATATTTTGATTAGTTTTGGAGTGGTATGGTATAGTGGTATGCGAAAGTGGTATGCGGGGTTTTCAGTAGTTGTAGCGGCTGTCGGTGTGGTCCCGGGGGCGAAACCATGCAAAAGTGCGGGTATTACCCGGGTATACCCGGGTTTTTTCAGGTATACCCGCAAAATACCCGGTATTTTGCCGATTTTGCCGATTTTGCCACCAAGAAGGCACTCCGACTCGCTTTGATTTCCGTGAGGCAACTGGTATCCCGTACCACTTTTTGATTAGTGCAGGCCTTGGGTTTGATTAGCCAAAAACTCCCATACCGGTAAAGATTGCACACAGACAGAGGCACAGACGGGACTGGGGACTGGGCACGCTGCCCCCCCAGCCCTAGTGCGGACGATTTTTTTGCGGTATCTTGATGTATCTCTCCATATCTGACCATATCTGACCATATCTGACCATATCCGAGGTGTGGATAAACCAGATCCCACTATGTTATATCATAGGATATAACATACTGAGATACCAGGCTCTTCCCTGGCTTTCAGCTATCAAGAAACCGTCTGATTTCTAGGAGGAGGAGCTCTGTATTCTGCTTTTTCGACATATCCCACAGATCACATCCGGGCCATGGGAATATCGGTCCAGACGCTCTGGGTTCTGGTTTTTCGAGGTGTGAACGATCTCCCGGAGGGGTCATTCCGCCGGAATGACCCCTCATTAACTAATCGGATTCCGAATGGGTCGAACGGGAGTACTAAGACAGCAGCATGTTCTGGGTGGGAGGAACCCTTAGGGGAGGAAACGTTCTGGTTCTGGTTTCTGCGATATCGAGTGCGATGGAGCGCCCCTCGTTGCTTTCACCTCTCAACGGCGACGAGAAGCGGCTCACTACGGTGCCTCAGCGCACAGTGTCGCTCCTCTGTGAGACTGACGCAAAACAGGCCAGCGTTCAGTTGCTCAAGCGCCAGGCACTCGGTGTTTGGCACGCCGACGCCCTGTCCGACGTTGAGAATGCCATTGGCGACCTGCACTTCTGGCCAACGACCTGGTCGAAGGACCCTCGCAGCCATGACTACGACATGCAGCGCCTCGGACGGTCCAAGCGGCTCGACAATCGCGAGCGCTTCGAACTCTTCCGATTTGTGGTTGGCAATGGCGCATCACCCGCTCTGGCCGTCGAACTCCTTGCCGCGTCGGAAAGCCTGCCAGACACGTTCGCCATAACCCAAATGGAAAACCTCGTGAAGAAGGCTGCCGAAGGCAGCTTCTCGAAGTATAAGGCATACATCATGGCGGACCGCAAGTGGGCCCCGGTCTTTTGCGTGCCAGAGCAGAAGCCTCTGCCTCTTGGAGAGTACTGCCCATACGAAGACGCTCGCAAGGTGCTTGCACGGCAGAAGAAGCGCCAATAGGCCGGCTTGCTGGTGTCCGATGGAGGCCGCCATCGCTTAGAGTCGCATGTGGAGCGCCACCGCGACCGTGGGCGATGATCGCTGCCGCCAGCCCGCAGTGCATCCTCCGTTCCTAAATGCATCGTAGTCATCTCCGCCGAGGGCGGCGTCCCATGTCGTCGTCCATGTCACTGCCACGCTACCTCGCATTCAGTGCCGTGCCGTGAGCGCGGCCTGTGCTACGTGTGTGAGCGTGCTCACGGTGTGAGTGGCGGCCCTGCTGTGTACAGAGAGACCACGCGCCAAGCCAGCGCACATGCTAAGCGCACTGCGTTGTCTGTTTATGAGCTCTCTAGAGCATGGTCGTTCCTAAAGGCGCAGCTAGGCGCAGCCGACACATGGGATGGACATGGCAAGCACATGGCATGAACATAGGGCAGGCACGATTCGCGCATCTCGACACACGACTGCACACAGGCGACACTACGTCGCGCAAGGGTGCAGCGGCTATGGTCACGCACATCGCGCCCGATCCCTCCTCCTAACGCGACGCCAACTAAGGCATCAGTGCATGCATCGCTCTCCCTGTCCGCGCGGGTGCGCCGGTCGGGCGCTGGTGGGGCGCCGTCCTACGACCGGCGAGCCCCGGCAGAGGGGTGGAGCTCTCTACTGAGCCGCCTTCCCCGACGGCGGCGGACCGGCCCGGGCGCCACGGCGCCGCAAAGGCGGCAGCGGGGACGGCGTCAAAGATGGCGTGCCTCAGGGGCCGCCAGTCGCGGCGTGCGTCTTGCTCGAATTGGCCCCGCCGAGGTGCCCGGCGACAGCCTCGTCATGCGCGAGAAGGAGATCCGCGTCAGAGAGGCCGAAGAGACCGAACTGGTCCGAGGGGGTGAACTCCTGCGACGCATGAGTCGATGAGAGAATCGCATCGTCCCACATGGTGGTGAGTGACGGCCAGGCGGCTCCACCGAGGGCCGCAGAAACACCGTGGGCCGCAGCGACCGCGGAGAGGCTGGAATCGCCCTCATCGTCACCCTTGACGCCGTCCTCAAGGATGTCACCGTCAGCGAAGCCCGGCGGGGGCTCGCAGTGCAACGGCCGGCGAGGCTCCTCAGGGCCTAACGGATAAGGGGCGTTTCTCTCGCTCTGTGGGCTCGGCCGCCACCCTCCCTTCGCGGCGTGGGTCCTCCAGTGATCCCGCCGCGCTGGATCTTCTGAAAAATTAAATATTCTTAGCTTCGCCCTTGCCTCCGACGCTAGAGACAGTCACACCCCAGTATCAGACCAGGGGGAGTGCCCCCCTCCCCCACCTGCCCTGCTTACACAGGATAGCATGCCCCGAGAACGGCGGCATTTGGCGGGGGTAACCTGGGAAGGAGGTTCGGTTGTGCTTTCTTTTTTTGCTCTCGAGGGAATGTTCTCTCGACGCCACTGGCCTTCTGAGGTTTCGTACTGGTGACGTCCTTCTTGGCACTTCGGGCGTCGGTGTGTGTGGTGAATTCCCTCGGTTTTATTTATTATTTTTGGCTATATCATCGGACGTTGAGTGGGCACCATCTCCAGTCCATCATCTACGATGCCAACCCGAGCCGTCCGCCGCTCGAGGATCGAGTGGCCTCTGGATCGAATCGGCACCTTGACCCTTATAATTTTTTTTACATCTTGAGCGGGCCCAATTTTGCTCAGATGCACCTCCGAATTCGAACTCACGTCATCACGCTTAGCGCTTGGTGTGTGTCCGTTTTTCGTCACGGGTGAACGCTGGATCTTCTGAGGCACGCCGCTCATGAGCTCGAGGAGGGTCTTTGCGTTTGCGCCCTGTGCCTTACTGTATGCGTCGGCCAGCTCGAAAAGCTTATTGCCCTTCTCGTCCATGATCACGAACACGGAGTGTTCCGAGTTGGCGCACAACTGGAGAAGAGACTCGGGAGTCGCGTTGGAGGTCGCCGTGGACACGCCGACCAGCGCCTCGAACTTGCCCCATTGCTGGCGCAGGGCGTTCAGCATCGGGGTCTTGCCGAGGCCAGAGTCGGAGGCGAGCAGGTTGCTTCCGTTGAGGGACTCCGACCAGCCGCTCCCGGAGACGGGATCGTGCCAAACGCGGACCTTGACGCGCTTACATGCCGCGCGGTTGAATGCCGGTAGGAGCGCAAGCAAGTAGTCTACGTTGGCCTGCAGCAGGGGCGGAGCCGTCGACTCATGAACGCCGCGAGGCAGTTTTGCTACGGCAGATGGTCGCCGCGGTGAGGCTGCCAAGGGGTGGTCGCGTTGTAGACGTTCAAGCGTGGTGCGGGCGAGTGGGCAGCGGTTGTATGTGAGAGAGTATGCGCAGAAGCGGGCGCTCTCACCCCGGCCATGGTCGCCACATTGCGACCCCACTCAACAATTTGCTTCGAGTAGCGGGCTTCGAGGTTCGGCTCGACATCGTACGCACGAGCGAGCAGCTCGTTATTGTCGAGAGGCTCTCGGCCACCGTCGTCGGCGACGGCACGCTTTCGCTTTCCGGCCATGCTGGACGCGTCTCTGCCTCTGGACTGCCCAGTTTCGTGTAGGATGTGACGGACCGCCGCGTTTACTTGTGTTGACGGATTTGTTGGATGTGTTACATACTTTTAGCTTACTGGATGTGTGGTCTAGGCCATGCAACAGCGGCTCTGAGACTTTTTGATGCGTGCAACGCTATTGCGAACGTTTTCGCCTCGCCCACACGTGACGGATGGACGGACGGTCGACGCGGAGGCAACAAACCGTACGGTTCCACATCTCGTACGCGGTACGCCGCACCGCATTGCCCACTCGTGACAGAAGGTCTCGAAGCCGGTGTGAGAATGCACCATCTGTGCCGACAACCTGTCGAGCAGCGAATTCTCGAACACGGTGCTCTGGGAAAGCTGGACCCAGCGGCGTGAGGATGCAGTCGCCCCTGGGTAGGGCACCTGCTTGCCAGCTGGGATGCGCGTGCCGCCCTCAGCGTACGACATGCTGTGCCACGCGGAGCACCGAGGGCAGGAGAGGCCATTGAGCTCGCCCTTCAGTCGCCCGTGCTCCGCATAGACCGTTGGAGATGAGCACCTGCTACCCCACTTGACCACCAGGGGTACCGCCTCCCCAGCGAGGCCACACGCCACGCAGTGCTCTACGTCCGGCACGAGCCGAACGGTCTTGCGGCTCGGGTCGTCGCGAAGCTGAGAGGCAAGCCGATCGACAATGGGCAGCTTCTTTAGCAGATACCGCACCGCAGGAGCGGAAAGGCCTGCCGGCATCTCCCCAGCAATACGCTCCGCGCGTAAGGGCGTCCCAGGTGGGTAGAGGTTGAGCGCAACCACGAAGCTGATGAAATCCTCCGCCGAGTTGATTGGGTGGAGCTCCTGCGCGAAGGCACTTGCGCCATCCTTGATGTGTTCGAGCTCGTGGAGACCGAGATCGTCGAGCCAGCTCGCCATCGGGGACCGAAAAAGCAGATCCCAGAATAACAGATCGCGTGACGCGCAATGTTCTTTCTCTCTGTGATTTCGTGCTCGATACCCCCGGGTACGGACGGGGGTACACCTGTTCATTGGCCGGAATGAGCTCATTAGGACGAAGCGGGAGATGTATTCACACCGCAGAAACCAGACCCACGGGCAGATCCCGCGGGAAATCGAGGCGGGTGTCCCAGAAAACAGATCCCAGAAAAAACAGAGCGCACCGCAGAAACCGACCGACCCCTGGGTTTTCGGCTATGCGAAACCGCAATGGGAAACCGGAGCAGAAACCCTATGGGAAACCGAGGTCTGGTATCTGCTTTGTGCACGAATGCACCCACACGTTAGTAGACGCGAAGAAATGATGTAAATGCCAACACCTGATCGTTTTTACTACCATTACACAACGCCCCGTAAGCCAAGGACTCGGCCCTACCCACGCAAGCAGGAGGCTAGAAACGAAAGGAACACCAAACTAGATCCACCCGCGTGCGGCAGAAATCATTCCTCCTTTGCATGTTCGGCGCTCGTTGGCGCAACGTGCGGCTGGTTGAGCTCCAGCTGATGCGTGAGGTCGGTGGATTGCTTGGTCAGCTCGCGGAGGAGCATCGTCGCGTACGTCGACGGCGGCAGCGTGAAGCGCAGCACCACTGCGAGGCGCGGCCCGTCGGCGACGCCCTGCGGCTCGGGATCGCCGCGCAGCCGGGCCAAATCGGTGCGCGCGAGCGGCACGCGCGGGTCGGTGTAGCGAAAGTACTGCCACGAGAGGTCACGCGGCCGCTGGACCAGCCGCCGGTACGCGCCCGGCATCACCATCTCCTTGACCTTGTGGTGGAAGGAGGCGGGCTCGAGCCGCTGGCGGGCGAGCAGCTCGGTGTACACTTCGGCGAGCTCATTTTGCGGCATCACCACCTTGGTCCCCGGCAGCGGCAAGACCTGGTGGCGAGCGGGCGAGGGAGAGGTGGCAGAGCGCCCGACGGCAGGCCACACACACGGGTATAGCACGCACCACATCCTCGATGGAGTAGGTGCGTGCGGCCGCCTCCTCCGCAGTCACGACGTGCGGCTCAGGCAAGCCGTGCGGCCCGCTGTCGCCGCCCTTCGCCGCCTTGCCCACGCCGCTGTCACTGCCCTCGGCACCTTCGGCGCCGTCGGCACCGCCGGCCGCTTCCTCAGCCAACGCGGCGCCGCCACCCGCGTCCAGCTCGCACGCCACCGCCTCGATCTCGGCTCCGGTGGCCGCGCCGCCCGCCACCGCATCGGGTGGCAACACGAGGTCGCCTATACTTGCACGGCGGGCCGTCGCGGGCGGGGCGGCGGTGCGGCCCGGCCCGCGGCCTAGCAGAGGAGGCCTTCGACCGCCGCCTCGCAGCCGTAGCGGCGCAAGCGCTCCGACGCGGCGTGGTTCCACACCCAGCTCTGCAGCGCGTGCAAATACATCGAGCGCAGATTCTTCGGCAGCCGAGAGAGCGCCGCGAGCACGTTGGACGAGCCGCTGTCCCGCAAGCCTTCGAGAAGCTGCCGCGCTACGCTCGGCCGCCGCGGCAGCAGGCGCAGCGCGGCGACGGCGTCCTGTGACGCACGAGGGGCCAGTGAGACGCAAGGCCGCCTCGGCAAGGCGGGCGCCCCTCCCCCGCGCTGGCCCCGGGAAGGGGCAGGGGGGCCGCCTGCGTGCTCCAGAAGATGCGCCGCGCCTCGAGCTCCTCTGCCGAGTCGTCCTGCGACGGCGCGAGGAGCAGCCGCAGCGCCTACACACTTCGTGGACGCTTCCTAGACACTTCCTAGACACTTCCTAGACACACTCCCTCGTCGAGCTGCCGCAGCGCCTGGGGGTAGTCGGCGCGTAGCAGAGCGGCGCCCACCTCATGTGTGGCAGCGTCGACGTTGGCGCCGAAGCGCTGCAGCCCAAAGTAGTTTGGGAAGCCGTGTGTCCGCAGGCCCTCCAATGCCGCCTGCACGTTGCTCGGCACCAGAGGCGACGGCGCGCCATCGCCGCCGCCGGCAACGCCGCCGCCGGCATCGCCGCAGCCGGCATCGCCGCCGCCGGCATCGCCGCAGCCGGCATCGCCGCCGCCGGCATCGCCGCCGCCGTCAGCGGCGTCGCTGCCGTCGACGTCGCGCAGCGTGATTGTGAAGTGGTTGCCGCCGAGCATGCCGAGGCGGAGGGGCGCCGGGGCATACGTGCAGTCGCTGGCGACGAGCGAGTCACCAAACGGCTTTCGCGCCATGAGCTGCTCGATCTTTGACGCGGGCAGCCGAAAGGCGGAGACGCGCTGCGCGGTGACGGCGCGTCGGTCCTTGGTGCCGGCGAAGGTGAAGAGGTTCTGCGACACGTGCAGCGACTGAGCGAGCTGGAGGATGGCGTGCAGCGTGTCGCGGTTCTCCTTGTACAGAGTGAACTCGAGGTACCGGTGGCTGCCTGCCTGCCGCCGCGCGGGGCAGACGCGTCGAGGGGAGGGAGGTGGAGGAGGGGGAGGTGGAGGAGGGGGAGGTGGAGGAGGGGGAGGTGGAGGAGGGGGAGGTGGAGGAGGGGGAGGTGGAGGAGGGGGAGGTGGAGCAGGGGGAGGTGGAGGAGGGGGAGGCGGACAGGCTCCGGCGCGGCAGCACGGACCTCGAGCGGCCAATCGATGCGGTTGTCGCGCCGCGGACGCTTTCCGCCTTTGCCGCCGCCCTTGCCGCCCTTGCCGCCCTTGCCGCCCTTGCCGCCCTTACCACCGCCCTTGCCGCGCCCGCTGTCCTGCGATGTCCCCGCCGACGCTTCGGCCGACTTGGCGAGCACTCGGACGCACTTCCCGCCGTCGGCATCTTCCTCGGTGGTCGACGTGAGGCGCGGCAGGTGTCGCTTGATCCACTCGTGCACCGCCTTGCGGTGCACCTTGTCGTCGTCGCGAGACAGCAGCACGCCATCGCGCAGCAGCTCCTCGCCGTTAGGCGCCGTCGCGCGGCCCGCCTCTCCCACCGCCGGCTCCGCCGCCGCCGTCGCCGACCCTGCTGCCGCCTCCACAGGATCCGCCGCCGCCGGCCCCGCCGCCGCCGCCGCCGGCCCCGCCGCCGCCGCCGCCGGCCCTGCCGTCGCCGCCGCCGGCCCTGCTGTCGCCGCCGCCGGCCCTGCCGTCGCCGCCGCCGGCCCTGCCGTCGCCGCCGCTGGCCCTGCCGCCGCCGCTTCATGTACCGAGCCGCCGCCTCGACCGCCTCCCTTTTGCCGCTTCCAAGCGCGTGCCTCGACGCGCGCCCGTGCTGCATCGCGCTCGTGCGTATCCAGCCGCAGCACCGCCGCGGCGGGGCCCTCGCCCAGCAGCTCGGCGAGCTCCTCCACTGCTTCGGCCGGCGGCGGCAGCTCCTCCTCCTCGGCCGCCTTCTGGGCGACGGCAGCTGGGAGCGATGCGAGATGGACCGGCTCGCCACTCAGCCGCACCTCGTTGACGATGAAGTCCGAGTAGCGCTGCTTCGTTGCGGCACGGAAGCCGGGGCCCGGCGTGCACGTCTCGGTGATACCCACCTGCGACTCGGGGGCTGGCGCCTCACGGCACCGGGAGAAAGCGCCCGGGCAGGATTTGGCGGCAGCCGCACCGACGCCTCGCTTGTCACGGTGCGCATGGCAAGTCGTACGAGGAGGCGCGGGCGTAAGCGGAAGGAGCGCGTGGCTGCCCTGGTGCTTGAGCCTGGCCTGGTGCTGCCTCCCCGGGGGCGGGACGTTTTTTCTTTTTGGAAAAACCAAGATATGCCCAACAGCCTCGCCAGCGCGACCGCTGCCGGGTGGGTGGCGGGCACGCTTGAGATCTCCGTCACCTTTCCATTCGAATACATCAAGACGCAGATGCAGCTCCAGCAGGAGGCTTCGGCGCTGTTCGCCGGCAAGGACCGATTTCGCAGCCCATTCCATTGCGCAGCGGCCACTGTTCGCGAGCGTGGCGTTCTTGGCCTGTATCGCGGCGGCTTGTCGTGGGCGATCTTTGGCGGCCCGCGCTCCGCGGTACGCTTCGGGACTTTTGAGACGCTGACGGCAGCGTCGCAGCGACGCGGGATGCATCAGCGGCTTGGCACGCCGACCGCCGACACCATCAACGGGTTCGCGGCGGGGATGGCCGAGGCGGCCTTGTGTCAGACGCCCAACCAAGTGATCGCCATCAAGATGATCCACGACCAGTCGCCGCGCGGGCCGCGTCAATACGAGGGGTGGCGGGCCACCGTCCGCCGCGCACGCTTCCCGGCGAAGTTCTGAACCCCTGCACTTGCTCAATCAGGTTGGTGCACTGCGTGGCCTGCATCTGGCGCGCCGAAGGTGTCGCCGGATATTTCCAGGGCGTGGGGCCGGCGGTCACCAAGGGGGCTGCCACCAACGCGATCCGCTTCCTCGGCTTTGGCCAGCTCAAGCGGCTGGCGCAGGGGCCGGCCGGCGCGGATGGCACGCCTCCGCCCCCGCTCGCTACCTGGCAAGCGATGCTGTGCGGCGGCATCGCCGGCGCTGTGTCCGCGGTCGCGACGCAGCCCATCGACACGGGTACAACGCGACGCCAGCACTGGCGCGGACACACCCAGCACTCTAACCCAACTTGTGAACTCGAACAGTCAAGGCGAACATGATGGGCATTGATGGCGGACGCTACCGCAGCGCCTTCCACTGCACCGCCGAGCTCGTGCGTGCCGGCGGTCTCCGCGTGCTGATGAATGGCGTAGGCCCGCGTGTCTGCCGCGTGTTTATCGAGGTGGGCCTCCAATTCTCCTTGTACGAGTACGTCGGCCGTGCGCTTGACCGAGCGTTTGGAAGCAGCTCCAAGACCAACTAACGCCTTGCGCTACGGCTTTAGCGGACCCCACGCCCCACGTACGTTGAAACGTGTGAATTCGCATGCTGATCGATTTGTACTCCATGTTAGCAGACACTAGAGAGAGAGAGAGAGGGAGACGCGCGAGAGAGAGGGAGACGCGAAAAAGGAAGGGGTTGGTGTGTGTCTCTCAAGATTGACTAGTTGCAAATACGGGTGGGTGTGTGACCATGATGAATTTTGATGTTTTTTTGTCCGTGTTGCTCCCAGCGCCCTCGCCCGCGCTCCCTGGGGCCATGGCTGGTGATACTAGTACGGGGGCTACCTGGCTACCGCGAGAGCGACCCAACTCGGTCGACATCGTCCGATGATGGTGCCTCAAAGTCAGCCTTCGGAGGCTATCATCGGACATCGCGTCGAGCCGGCGGTGGCCGTGACATGTGGTTCCACCACCCCTCGTAGGCTTTGCCTCTGACCGCCACCGTTCCCAGGCTGCCTAATGGGATGGAAAGGAAGGCTGGGCGAGCGTATAGAAGCGTGCTCGACCTCGTCGTGGCAGCCTGCACGGCAGCGCTGGCAGGCGCGATGAGCGTCGTGCCACCTGACCCGAGACGGGTCGCAGGCGTCGTGCCGAGCGCGTCGAGACTGTGTTATGATGCGCTCTGCACGGATGAGTCACGTCGGCGTCAAAGGAGCGACGTGTGACCTGTCAGAGCTTGATCTCCGATCTCAGCGGCGCCGAGTCGCCTTCGGTGGCGACAGCTAGGATGCACCTCCTCCGTCGTTTTTCGCGCGATGGCCCTGGGAAGCTGGCGGTGCACGCAGGCGGACCTTGTGTGTGCGCGGAACGCTTAAAAAGTGGGTGCTCTACGTCACTTTTTTTGAGTAGATAGTGCCGAGCTGGCCGTGACGGCATTTTTCGCAGTTTTTGGCGGTTCTCGGGTCCGTTGGCCTCTTTTGTAGGGAAGAATTTTGATAGGCGTCAAGACGCCTGCTGGGGGCAGCTTCGCGATGAAGCCGTCTGCTCTTGATACCCGTCAAGACGCCTGCTGGGGGCAGCTTCGCGATGAAGCCGTCTGCTCCCCCAGCAAGGCACACACAAGACAGATAGGTAGGTAGAAGACGATGAGGTGGATGAAGGATTGGAACGAGTGCCCGTGCTCGACGGTAGCCGGGTACCCGAGCGCGCTGAAAAGGCGCTGGCCGAAGTCGGCGAGCCTCCGGAGCGTGACCGGCACGCAGTACCAGTCTTCCGGCTTCGGCGGCATGTAGATCGCGGTCTGGCGGCAGGACAGGTAGTAGCACAGGCCGGGGGTGGTAGGCGTGCCGTACCAGTCCATTGTGGCCCAGTCGGCCGAGAGGAAGGACTTGAGGAACGCAGGGGCGCGGCCCGCCTCGCCCGTGATGCTCCAGTCCTCAAGGCCCCGCGGAACGGTGCCGTCCGGTTCCGTGGCGACCGCCAGCGTAAACCACTCGGGTAGGAACGGGGAGAGCGAGAGGATCACGGCCAGCGTCGTGTCGCGCCGGCAAAGCGGCGAATCCTTGTCCCCGTTCGTGAGGATGCGGCGAGGGAGGTGGATCTCCGGCCGCAGGGCGAGGTCGTAGACAGCAAAGCGGTCCTCGCGGCTGTCGGTCCGCATGTTAGCGGCCGCCTCGCGAAGGGCGATGTACTCCTGCGTGAGGAGCTCGGTCTCGAAAGCGGCGGCGGCGGCGCCCGAGCCGGAGGACGGTCCCGCGCCACCGGTCCCGCTCCCCCCGGCGCCCGCGGAGCCCGTCGCAGTGAGATGGCGCCGCAGCTCGGCGAGGCGCGCCTCGGCGCCCAACCCGGGGGCCTGCGCCTCCAGCAGGGCCAGCTTCGGGAGCAGGGCCTGCTCGACGCGCGCGGCGGACACGTGGAAGGGGACGCGAGACCTGCCGGATCCGCCCCCTGGCAGGAGGAGGGCGGTGAGGTTGCTGACTCTCTCGAGCGCCTCCTCCCCCGAAGGCAGTGGGGAGAGGAAATGCTTGAAGAGGTACGGGGCCAGCGGGGCCGCATGGCGGTAGCGGCGCTCTTCGACGCGCCGCGCCTCTTCCCCGCCCTCGCGGTAGACGAGTGCGTCGCGCAGGGCGTTGAGGCAGAGGCGGGGCGTGAGGGGGTCATCGCGCAGCGCCGCCGGCAGCCCGCCGCCGAGCTCATCCAGGTACTCTCCCATGTGTTGCGCAAGGACAGAGTTGTCCATGCTCTGGGAGAAACGCGCCGCGATGGCCTGGCGAAAGAGGCGACCGGCTGCGCGGACGTCCCCGCCGGGCCGGTTGCGCTCGTCCTGCCGGTGGCAGGCTCCGAGAAGTCGCAAGATGGAGACAAGGCGCCCCCACGGAAGAGTCGCGCCCGGGTCCTCCAAAAGCCCCACAGTGACGTGCGAGAAGAGGTCGGCCTCGGCGTGCAGAGCCGCGCGTGCAGGCACCGCCGCTCGCGCAGGACGCGCAGGGGCGCGGCCCCGCCCGCCCCCGGCGCGGTGCGCCGGCACTGCCGCCTGGGCCGCGACGGCGGCTTGGGGGGCGGTCCCCTCCACCGGGAGAAGGTCGCCCGCTCTCACCTCAAGAGGGGAGAGGTCGGCGATCTCGAGCGCGGCGAGCGTATCCAGGAGGTGGTCGCTCGAGGGGAGGGGGGCGTCGAAGAGGCCCGCCTCGCCGAGGGTCGCCAGCACTCGCGACCACGCCGAACCGGTCAGCGCGAATGTCAGCGGGCAAAGAGCGAGCAGCAGCGGGTGGCCCGGGAGCTGCTGCCCCGCGGCGCCCAAGCTGCAGCGCGCGAGAAGGGGGGCCGCGGTGGCGCAAGGGGCCGCCTTGCGTTGGCGCCCCGTCGGAGCCGGCGGTGGTCGCCGTCCACCCCAAGAACTCGGTGGCTCTTCAAGAAGCGGGGAGCTCTCGGGCATGATCAGAAGCATGGTGGATCCTGTCGGGTCCACCTCGCCACCTCGGCACATAAAAAAGAAAACACCTCTTGATATAGAGAGAACGACGAGAGTGAGAAGACCGCGGGGTGGCATGAAGGTCGCTGCGAGAATTGGCGAGACGACCACCGTCACGACCGCCAGAGAGCGCCGCGCGCTCTCGGGCCGTCGGCACTCGGACTCGCGACTCGGACTCGGCACCACGCGCAGCAAGTGGGGGACCAAGAGATAAAGCAGTAGCAGCAGACGGTCACACAAGAGAGAGATGTACGTCCCATTACACCTAGATGATTCACATGCAATCTCGCGCGCACGGAAGGTGGTCTCACGAGGTGAGGTCGCCCTTCTCGACGAGGGCGATGTCGGAGGCAACCATCTCTTTGCAGAGCTCCTGCATCGGGATCTTGGGCACCCAGCCGAGCTTCTCCTTGGCCTTGGCCGGGTCTCCGATCAGCAGCTCGACCTCAGTCGGCCGGAAGTACTTCGGGTCGATCCGCACCAGGACGCGCGACTTGTCCGCCTGCCGCAATCAAACGGAGGAGGGGGGAGTACGGTGAATGGCGCGTGGCGTGTTGCGCTGCGCTGCCTCGTACGGAGTGGCCACGCATTCGAGAGCACAGTGTGGAACGGGCCCCGTGTGGTTCGCGCTGTGCTCAGCGCGGGACGGTGGCCCGCAAGTGTGAGTGCACAGGGCAGGTTTGTTTCCGCGGCTAGGCATCCCCACCGCGTCGACGCCGATCTCGTCGACGCCCTCGCCTACACAGGAAGGTTCCGAGAAGGGTCAGAGGGAGGGCTCCGGGCAGGCTGGTCTTCCTCTCGCCGACTCGCTCGCCCTGCCACTCGATGGTGATGCCCACGGGGGCCGCCGCAAAGGCGAGCTCGATGAAGTAGCGAACCTGCGGGCGAGGTGGGGGGAGGGGGAGGGGCTGGAGGAGGAGGCGTAGGGGGGGTAGGGGGGGCACGGGAGAGGGAGGGCGGGGCGGGGCGGGGCGGGGCGGGGGGGGGGGGCGAGGAGGGTGGCGAGGTGGAGGGTGGTGGTGATGACGACGGGAGTAGGGGTGCCAGGCGGGGCTGGCCGCCGTGTTTGTCACTCCCGTCGCCACGACGTAGTCGTCCGGCTCGTCCTTTTGCATCATCATCCACATCATCTCCACCTAAGGCGCAGCGCGCTCGCGCGAGACTGAGCGCGCAGCGACCGCCGTCGGGGCGCGAGCGGGCGGCGGGCGCACGTAGTCGCGGGCGTGGCCCCAGTCGCGCTTCGCGTCAATGTTGCCCATGTACCTGCTCGCGGCGGGAGGTGTGTGGAGAAGCGCCATGCCCGCAGCGCGCGCGCCGCTGGAGAGAGAGAGAGAGAGAGAGAGAGAGAGAGAGAGAGAGAGAGAGAGAGAGAGAGAGAGAGAGAGAGAGAGAGAGAGAGAGAGAGAGAGAGAGAGAGAGAGAGAGAGAGAGAGAGAGAGAGAGAGAGAGAGAGAGAGAGAGAGAGAGAGAGAGAGAGAGAGGGAGGGAGAGGGAGAGGGAGAGACTGCCCCCTCTCACGCACAGTGTCTGCTGCAGCCCCTTGTGAATCCTGGCCACGGCGCGAGTGACCTGCCGCGCTGGAGGGGAGGGCCGGTCGGCACTTGCAGGGGGGTCCAACACGACTCCGCGCAGGGGCGAAGGGGGCAGCCCAATCCGTGCGGCCGGCACAGGACTGGGGCGCGCTCTCCGGGTGATCATGATGTGAGCAAGGACTAGGGCGGTGGCACGGGGCTGGGGCGCGCCTTTCGGGTGACAAAGGTGGGCCCGCGCCGTGGGGACTCGTGGTTGAACAGGATCCCTGATGAGAACAATCATAAACAGTAATGAATCATGACAATAAGACTCGTGCTTGAACAGGATCCCTGCAGCAGCGCGTTGGGCGGGGGCGGGGGGTGTGCGGGGGTGTGGGAGGAAGGGGCGGGATGGGCTTCGCGGGGGCTGGCGGTACACGCGTTGCCGCGTGCTGCAGGCTGTGGACGGCTGGGGTGGTGGGAGAGGGGCGCGGGCTCATCGCGCCGTTGCTCGCGTGCATCCCGTACGCCTCGCGGTAGTTGACCTACGGAGATATGGGGAGATATGGGGAGATATGGGGAGATATGGGACGCCTCGCGGTAGTTGACCTACGCGGTCGGCAGAGTGAAGCCCGTGAGGGGCGCGGGGACGGCAGCCAGCCACGCAGCCGGCGCCCCGGCGCGCCACGATCCAGTACGCGTACAGCTTGGCCGCGGCGTACGGCGAGCGCGGGTAGAAGGGCGTCGTCTCCCGCTGGGGAACCTGTCGTATTTAATTATTTAATTATTTTATTATTTTATTATCAGGTGCATCGCCACTCGGGTCTGGAATGGCGAACTTCGTCTCTCCACACGCTGGCGAGGTGGGAGGCGGGCGGCGGCGGGGGCAGCGGTGATGCGGCGGAGGCGGCGGAGGCGGCGGGGGTGGTGGGCGAGGTCGGTGGATGGAGGAGGGCGGAGGGAGGCCGACAGAGAGGCCGACAGAGAGGCCGACAGAGAGGCCGACAGCCCCGCGGCTCGGCGGCGGCGGCGCGCCTCCTGCACGAGGCCGTAGAGCTCCGAGGTGGACGCCTGGTAGAAGCGCGTCTTCCCGGCGAGGCCCGACGAGCGGATCGCGTTGAGCAGCCGCAGCGTGCCGAGACCGTCTGTGTCAGCCGTGTACTCTGACATCTCGAACGAGACTTTGACGTGCGACTGGGCGCCGAGGTTGTACAACTCGTCGGGCCTCACGGAGGAGACAATCTCGAAGCAGTTGGTCGAGTCGGTCAGGTCGCCGTAGTGCAGGTACAGCATGCGCGTGTCCACATGCGGGTCTTCGTACAGGTCCTCGATCCGGCGGGTGTTGAAGGAGGATGAGCGGCGGATGACGCCGTGCACCGCATACCCCTTTTTGAGCAGCAGCTCCGCAAGGTAGGACCCGTCCTGCCCAGTGATGCCAGTGATGAGAGCGACCTTATGTTCCGCCATCGCGATCGAGTCCCCGCCAAGACTGTCGAGGGCGATCGAGTCTTGTGCAAACACCCTGTCGCGACACAAAAGAATTCACATACAAGCCTCTCTCACAGCACACTGGCACGACAAGGGCGCGGACTGGCGCGGACTGGCACACACACAGGCTCACAAAGAGAAATCTCACTAGAAGCGCCTCCCTCTCTCTCCGGCTGCGCGCCTGACCGGTGCGGCCTCCGAGTCGGCGTGGCCGATGTCATCGTGGCCGACTTGTGGGAGCAAGCGTCGAGCATCAGCGATCAGGGGGCAGCGCAACAGTCTGCATCGGGCGGCGCAATGGACGTGATTGACGATGATGGTAGCCATATGTGTCGTCGCCTCCGCAACCGAAGAAATCACCGCTAGCTCCTTATCAGACGCTGCTCGAGCTCGTGCAGGTGTGGACCCAGTCGCCTCCTCCCGCTCCCCCATCCCTCGAGCCTCGTTTGGGTTGCCTGTTTTCTTTCTTTCTTTCCGCAGACGGAAAACGCTGGCCTGCGGGCGCGCGCTCTCGCTCCCACCTCTCGCCCCTCGGCGTACGCTCGCTACTCCGCGTCACGCATGGCTTCGACGGCACGAACAGCATCGAGCAACAACGGAGGCGGCAAACCCGCCGCTGCCCACTCCGCTGCAACCTGCTCGCCCTGATGGCCGGCGACGAGGAGGCATTGCGCTGCGACCGCGCTGAGCCCCGGTGCCGTGCACACGAGACTCCACCGAAGGAGCTGGACGCAAACGCCGGTGGCAACGTCGGCAACGTCGGCGTCCTCCTCGGGCCGCATTGCCGACAACAGTACGGCGGCACAACGCGCACGCAAGCTGTCGCCTATGATACCGGCTAGACGGTCAAGAGTGAGAGCCGGCCAATCGACCGCTGGACTCGCAGGCACCTCCGACGCTCAGCACGGCGCTCGCGCCGCCGCCAGCGGCCACCTGCAGCAACCTCTCCCCACCAAACGTCGCGCCGAGGAGCCGCGGAGCGCTCAGGCGGAGCCGGCCGCACCCCTACGCAAAACGGAGAGAACCGCGGTCAGTCGGAGGCAGTGGAGCCGCCGTCCGGAGATTCGAGCCACCGCACCGGGGCGCTCTGTCCGTAGCGGTTGTAGCCCAAGCCATGCGCCCGCCCGAAGGTGTCGAGCAGAATCGCGTGGTCTTCGGAAGCCGCCACATCACGGACCCTCTCCGCCAAGAGACGCCTCAGACCGAGCCCCGAAGGCAGCCCTCCCGCGAGCCGCGGCACACGGGCGCCGTCGCCTATGCCAATCTCGCTGTCGCCCTCTCCGCCGCCGCCCGCGCCGCCGCCGCCGCCGCCGCCCGCGCCGCCGCCGTCGCCACCCTCGCCACCTGCCTCCTGCTCGCCCTCGCTCCCTGCGCTGCTCGCCCCCTCCGAGATGCCACCCTCCTCCTCGCTGCTCGAGGCGGCCTCCACGCGCGCGCCACCGCCCAACAGATAGCAGCGGCCAGAATGGCACACCAGCACGGACGTGCCTCCGACGCAGCGCACGAGCGAAACGCTCTCCGCTTCAAACCCAGGCGGCGGCATCGGCAGAGGGAGGCAGCCGCCGCCGCCGACACCGCACTGCCCACACGAGTTGTCGCCCCAGAGGTAGGGGACGCCCCGCCCGCCGCCGGCGTCGACAAGCGCCGCAGAGTGCGCAGCTCCCGCCGCGACGCAGAGCGCCTGAGAGCAGACCGGAGCGTTTTTACCGCCCACGCCCCCACGGCGGCGCTTGAGGACGCACGACGAAGCACACACCTGAGGAAGGACGACTGGACAGCGCGGCTTCTGGAATCCGTGCCTCAAGGACGCGTGCACCATGGCCGCCGGCCAGCCGAGGCACGACGACTCGTTGTAACCCCATGTCCAGACCGCGCCACCGCTTGTCAGCAGAACCATGTGCGCGCCTAGACGTGGGCTCACGTCTCACAACACGCGTCTGCGGCAGTTGCATCGCAGGCAGCGTACGTGCCTCCGAAGGCTACCTGCGCTGCGTGCAGGCCGCAATCGGTGGCGCCGTGTCGGTTGACCCACGAGGTGTGGAGAAGGGCCGGTGCGCTCGCCGGTTGGTGCTCTCCCCACGTCCAGAGCCGCTCGTCGAGAGTGATGACGGCGGAACAGCGCGGGCCGCACGCCGCACTGGCGCACCGGACCGCGCCGAGCAGGTGGAGGCTCGTTGGCCAGCCGCGAGGCTTCTCGTCGCCAGTGCCAAGTTGACCGCAGCTGTTGCCGCCCCAGGCTAGTGCGAGGCCGGTGCGAGTCACGACGAGGACATGCTCCGCACCGAGCGCAACCGAGCGCACGTCGTGCAGAGTCAGGCCCGGCTGCGGCACTGGCGGCGAGACCTGGCCGCACACACGCCGCCCGAACACCCAAAGCGTTGTGCGTGCGCCGTCGTCGATACCAACCTCGTCGGACGAGGGCGGCCCACGGC
The DNA here is from genome assembly GCF_000372725.1 of Emiliania huxleyi CCMP1516. Taxonomy (NCBI): domain Eukaryota; phylum Haptophyta; order Isochrysidales; family Noelaerhabdaceae; genus Emiliania; species Emiliania huxleyi. Next base: position 487,280 of record NW_005200600.1, read on the forward strand.
GGAGGAACAGCGTCTCGCGAAAGAGGACGCAGGAGAGCAGGGCTCTGTGGGCCTGGAGAGGACCTCTCGCGCTGGCCAGGTGCACGTCCCAAGCCGGCAGGCCCTCACGCTGTGCGATGAGGCACACCAACCGGCTCACGGGCGATTTTCGCCAGGAGTGTGGCAGCCTCACTCGAATGAGAGGTGCGGCGCCCCGGTCGACGAAGATGGTCCAGCTGTGCCGATGAGGCTCTCGCACGTCTTCGGGCAGCGCGGCGCGCGCCCCGGGCCCAGCGATTGTCTGGAAAATCCCGACAATGCTTTGTGAAAGGTACTGAGCGGGAGGTAGCCGCTAGCAGCGCAAATTTCTTTTTATTTTCACGCCGAGCCAATCTAGCGTCCACCCATACCGCGTTGGTGTCCAGTCCGAGCCTGGCTGTTCTTCACCTTCCTAACTAACTAACTAACCGAGCCAAAGGAGCTCCGCGGAGCCGCCAGGCGCCCGGTCGGTTGCGGGGGGGTAAGGTAAGGTAAGGTAAGGTAAACTTCTCCACACACACGAGGTGGTGGGGCAAGGGGGGGCAACCCTCGCATCTCCACGTCTAACGACAGGAGCCCCACGGCATTTAAAGTGCAAGGCCCGGTGCGCGTGGGTGAGCGGTGTGTGTGTGTGTGTGTGTGTGTGTGTGTGTGTGTGTGTGTGTGTGTGTGTGTGTGTGTGTGTGTGTGAGTGTGTGTGTGTGTGTTGTGTGTGTGTGTGTGTGTGTGTGTGTGTGTGTGTGTGTGTGTGTGTGTGTGTGTGTGTGTGTGTGTGTGTGTGTGTCACGTCACTGCATCCTCTGCCGGTTCCTCCCGTCGCCTCTTCTTTGTTCGAATGTTTTTCAATCCATCCTTCACGAAGCCCTCCCATGTAGCTAGCGTTCTTTGCGAATGTCTCGAGATGGTCAGCAGGCGCTGTCTGCTCGCGGCCTGTGCGGGCCGCTCGTCCTCCTCGCCCTTCTTTCGTCCTCCCGTCCCTCCCCTCCACCATGGCCTCCTCGGTACTTCTTTCTCCATCCGCCTCGCCCTGCCTTTTCGTATCGTGCCGTTCGCCCTCCATTCGGTGCCCTCCATGGCTGTCCGCATCCTTTTGGGTGGCGCTCTCGATACCGTTGCGTCAACCTCGACGTCGCTGTCGCCCTCCCGCCCGTCCCCGTCGTCGCCCGTGCCTCGGTTCGCGTCATTGGTAGCGTTTCCGTTGCCCCCTCGTGCTCCGCCGTCGCCCTCTCTGCTCGGGCCGTTCGCGATTTTGCTCCTCCTGCGTGTCGCCCCTCCGTCTCCCCCCCTTGCCTTCGTCGTCATCGTCGCTGTCGCGAAAGCCCTCCGGTCCCTCGATTCCCTCGTCTATCCCCTCCGCTGCGTCGTCCCAGTTTATATCCTCATCCTCTGTGCGCGTTGTCGTTCCCTCCCCTTCTCCATCGTTGTCGCCTCCGTCGACTGCGGCGCTGTCTCTGCCCTCGCCTCCGTCCTCCTCGTCTCGCCTGCCGTACCCGCGCCGGCGGTTGCCGGTTCACTCGCTCCCCGCTCGTTCACCGCCGGGGCGGGCGCCAGGCGGCGCCGCTGCGCAAAAATGAGTAAAGAAAACATAAAAAATTGAAATCATAATCAATCAAAGACAGAAACTAGAGACAGACCGCACACATGCGAATACTTTAGAATCATTGACAGTACACAACCGCAGCCATTAGCCATCCGCGAACGACCGCGCGCGTGCACGCGCTCACGCGATCCCAACAACTCATCATCGTGACCCCCCCGCTGCGCGCCCAACCTCGCCTCGTGCTAGACTGCCTTTGCGGGCCATCCCGCTGGAATCACGTGGCCAATGGGCAGCACCGCAACACCGTCCGTGGTCACCGTCGGCAGGCTGAAGGGCAGGCTGATTGGCGTGGCGACAACCACTGCGAGGGGTTGCGGCTGCGGGTTTGGCCACTGCCACTGCTGCGGTGGCTGGAGCGGCGGCGGGAGCGCGACCGCGGGCTGCCGCCAGTCGAGGGTGCCAGTTGCGACTGCGGCCTGCTGCACCTTGGCAGCGGGCCCCGGCGGCGGCGCGTGCTCAAACGGCCAAACGGCGTGCGCTGCGGCGGCTGGCTGCGGCGGCTGATCCGCGGCCGGCCTCGTGCGCCTCCCGCAAGCTTCGGCCGCCTTGCGCTTGCGCGGCGTGGCCGCCGCGCTGTGGGCCACCGCGCGGACCGAGGCGCCGACTCGTCCGGAGCGAGGATCGAGGGCCAGCTCCAGCCGCACAAGAGGAGGGGCACGCGTCGTGCCGGCGGCATGGGCGCCGCCCGAGAGGGGGGCAGCAGCAGCGCCACCGCCGGCGCGCCGCGCGTCGTAGGCCGAGATCACGCCTGCGGTTCCGCGACGGAGGAACGGGTGGCCAGCAGCGCGGGTGGGCCGGTGCAGTGCTAGGCGGCGCGGTCGGCCTTTGTCGAGAATGTGCTCGGCCGGCTCCCACGTGTCCTCCCCCGGGTAGCCTTGCCATGACACCAAGTACTCCTTGCCGCCGCGCGCCCCGTCACGGTGGCCGAGCAGCATCTGCGGGAGATATCGGGAGATGTGGGGAGATATGGGGAGATATGTGGCCGAGCAGCATCTGCAGGACGCACGCGCGGGGCCGCGGGCAACGCGCTGGCGAGGCGCAGGAGGGGGGAGGGGCAGCGCCGGGGCGGCGCCTTGACTGAGTAGACGTCGCCGCCCCGGCCTCTTCCGCCGCCGTCCCGGCCTCTTCCGCCGCCGTTAGTGGCGGCGCCGCCCGTAGGCACTCGGATCTTGAAGCCGGTGGAGGCGGCAGAGGCGCTCGCGACGGGGCCGTCTCGGCGGAGCAGAGGCTGCAACGCCGCCGCCGGCAGCCGCACCGATGTGCGGTCGATGTAGAGTCCAAGGTCGGGCTGCGCCACCATCCCTGAGGAGCGGCTGCGGCGGAAGCCTCGGGCTGCGGCGCCCCACGACCGCTCGAAGAGGGTGCGAGTGACGTCGTGCAGCGCCGGCAGCTGTCGCACCTCCTCCATGCTGCGCAGCCAGTACACCTCCAGCATGCCTGATCCGTCGGGGGAGAAGGCGCGCTGCAGCCGCGGCAGCGTGAGGGTGCGCACAGCGTCGTCCAAGTCAATCCCGTGCCGGCGCAGCAAGTGCTCCCGGACGTCGGTCGCGATGGCCGCAGTCAGCTCCTCGGGCACCGCGCCCTCCACCACCACATACCCAAAGCGCAGAAAGAAAGAGACGTGCGCCGCGGTAAGCACCGACCCCGCGCCGCCGCCGCCGGCCTCGGCAGCGTCTTCGGCGCCGCCGCCAGAGCCGCCGCCAGAGCCGCCCGGCACGCCTTCAGGACATGTCCGGGACATGTCGTGGACGTGTTCTGGACATGTCCGCCAGAGCCGCCGCCAGAGCCGCCCTCTCGCGTCGCGAGCGGCTGCGAGAGCCGGTGCTTCCGCCACGCGTCCGGGGCAGAGACGGCGCGCAGGCCGCCCGGGCCGTGAAAGACGTGGTACGAGCGGCTCGCCGCCTTCCGCAGCTCCGCCCTCCACCCTTCCGGCAGCGAGCCCGCCGCCCCACCCTCCTCGTCCACGCCGACGCGCTCGCTCGCGCCGCCACCCTCGCCGCCGCCGCCTCGCCCCAGCCCCTGCGGATGGGCCTGCTCCGCGCGCCGACGCGCTGCCCTCGCCTCGCGCCCTCCTCCTGCCCCGCCACGCCCTGCCCACCCGTCGCCGTACCCATAGAGCGCTCTCCCGAGCTCGCTCAGCGGCGCCGGCACGTAGCTCGCCGTCGCTTCGTCGTGCCGCTGGGCGGTCGGGGCCCAGGACGTATGGAGCCCCGTCGCGCGGCACGAGCGCTGCTCGGCGGAGAGGGCGACGCACCTGTGCCGTGCGCACACCAGTGTGAGACACCCGCGAGAGTGGGTGGGGCATGGGTGAGGGTGGAAGTCCATGGGGTTGGAGACGGGGGCGCGAGCGCGGCGACTCGGGCACCGCGGCGGTGTGCTCGGAGCACCGCGTGAAGACGCGGGAGCACACGGGCTGCCAACAGCGACGGGCCACCGTCGAGCCACTCGCATGCGTGATTTCTTTTGGGTCCTGTGGGCACCCTAGGCATGCATGCTTGGCAGCTCGCGAGTGCTGCTTGGAACACAGGCATGTCCGTCCCCCGCATCTAGGGCGACGCACTCCGCGGCGAGCGTGTAGGCGCAGTAGAAGACCTGCCGTGGCCGCTCGTGGCCGCACAGCGCGTCGGGATCGCCCGTCGTGTGAGGCAGCCTCGTGTCCCAGATGACGTAGTCTCCCGGCTGCAGCGGCGCCCCCTCGAGAGCGCGCAGCTCCGCGGCAAGTCCGCGCAGGGCCTTGACCACGCCGGCGCGGCCGCGCGCCGAGGGCGCCGCCGAGGGCGCTGGGAGCTCGCCTCGGGAGTGCTTATCGCGCCACCGAGCGGGAAGCCGCGCCACCGGCGTCCAGAGCTCCTCATCGATGAGATCGGGGTGATCGTGCTCCGTGAGCGGCGTGAAGCCGCCGGCCGGCGGCGGGAGGCCGGACACCTCGAAAAAGTGCGCCGACGCCGCGTGAAATCCAGGGAGCACCTTGAGCGAGCCTTGGGCGCCCGGGTCGCGGGGCGGCGGCGAGAGCTGCACGAGAGCCTGGAAGGGGCGGCACTGGAGCGGATCGAGAACGTCCCCATCGACGTGCTTGCCCGTGCCGCCCTGAAGCTTGAAGATGCTGCGGTGCTCGGCGCTGCTCGCCATTCCCAGACAAGCCTCGCTCACGGGAAGCCCCCTGCCCTAGGCGAGCCGGCGAACACAGCAGTGTCGACCGTCGCGACCTGCTAAAAACCTGCGAAAAAATAACGTGGTTTCCTGCTCCATTCTGACAACTCTCGAGTTTCCAGGTATCCTTCCTTGGTGTCCCAGTCGTTGGTCGGACTGTGTTTCGCCTTCCCATCAATCAATCAATCCTTCCCACTTAGGGCAGGGAACCCCCAGCGATGCTCTAGTGTGTGTGGCCTACGGTAGCCCTTCTCGACACCTCTTACATCATCTGTCTTGCGTCCATCCACCCATACCGCGTTGGTGTCCAGTCCGAGCCTGGCTGTTCTTCACCTTTCTACCTACCTACCTACTAAAAGAAAAATCGGCGCGGCCCCGAGATTGGCCTTTATACGCTTTTCTCGCCGAGTACTATCTATATTCTTTTTGCGTATTCTTTCCGTATTCTTGTCCAAAATAGGGTCTATATTCTCGAATATGGCAAGAATATGGCTCCAAATAGGGCCTATATTCTCGAATATTCTTAGTGGTATTTACCACTTATTTGATTCTCCTAGGGAGTGGTAAATTACGAAACTCCGTGGAATCATCAATTTTTCGGGATCTGAGCCGAGTCTGAGGCTGGTTTGCGGCCAAATTCAGCCAAATTGGCAATGCGGCGTGCTGTGTTTGCTACGCGTACCGTGTGTGGTCAAGATTGAGTGTCCGTGAAAAGAAATCAACGAAGCAGATTTTACTATACGAGGCCGAGAACGTACAGGGAAAAAGTGGGTGCTTTGAAAAGTAAACGAATTGCCTCATACGTACCAAAAGCACATCGCACAAGAGGGCGGAGACCTGCAGGGGCCCCCCAAACCCCCTTCCGACCCTCCCCTTCAGCTCATCAATCACGTGCAACTGCAAAAACCAAACCAACAGTAGCACCAACCGGATTGGCATTGGTCGTGCCCATAGCGAACCTGGTTGCACGACGCGCCACTCGCAAGCTTATATTCGCACGCCCCCGAGCACACCGTGCCAGCGGTAAATCCATTGCAAAAGTCTGAGTTTTGGCACTGGCTGTTCACGCGACAGGGCCCACCCCGATACATCAGGCCGTTCGATCCGACGCATTTGTTGCATGTGCACTGCCCACTATAACACTCTTCGTCGCCACCACCGACAGTGCCACAATTTTCTCGAATGGCCTTTAGCTCTTGACATGTACCAAAGCCACCCACCCAACTGCAATAACCGTACGACCTGTCGAGATAGCCACTCTGGCATATTGTGCTTGACAAGCAGTCGGCCCCTTCTGGGCATCTCCCTGAGGCATCGGAGCAGTATTCCGTTGATCCGTCCCTCATGTCGCAGCAAATGCCGGTCGTACACCCTGAGTCGGCATTTGCGGCACCCTGATCAGGGCACACTTCTTTCGGGCCGTTCTTGGGAGTGCAGGTACCACCGGTCGAGATATAATCGCCCTTGCAATAGCCCGTGCGGCGTGCGGGACCCGTCGCTGACGTACACGCGGGTTGACGTGTCGGCGCTGCCGCGTACTGTGTCTGTGCGCGTAGCCGGCGGCGAAGACGAGACGCGGCACGTGTTTGAGCTCTCGCCCGAGCAGTGCGCTAAGTATCGAAGAAAAGGAGTTGCGGTGTTGATCGCCGCGGGAGCCCTCTTATGGGATAACACGGTGGGGGGTAAAAAGCGGGGTAGCGCTGAAGGTAAATGCCACGAATTTACCCCCGACCCGAATTTGGAGGGCCATGAAGTTTAAGGTGTTGCTGCGCAAAAGGGGCGGGGCGCGCGGCAGTCCGAGAGCTCTTTTTGGAGATCAGACCTTTCGATGGTTCATGCTTTCTATGTCTATCTATCATGCATGCTTCATGACACGACACGCGGTGTGGTGGGAGCTGGTGGAGCTGTCAGCTGATCGATCCAGTACGTCAAGCTGCAGACCAGCCTCGAAGACGCGCTCCTCTACTTCCAGTTGAGCATGGGCAGCCCGAGCCTCTGTGGGAAGCAGCCAGACGCTTTCCTCACAACCGTGTATGATGCGCGCGACGGCGCCTGTCGCGTCCCCCGCGCTGGCCTTTCGCGCGTGTTCAGGGCGGTGAAGTGGATGGCAAACGTGACCGGCGAGCGCAGGAAGAGGGCCCGCAGCACACTGCCGTGGACGGCGAGCATATTCACAGTGTACGACGACGACGAGTTGCACGAGCGTGTAGCTTCGGACCACTCTTCATCTCGTGTGTCAGAAGCGCTCCTCGCCCGGACGCTGCCGCCTTCATTCAGTGTCCACACCCGGCTCATAGCAGCACCCTGATCGTACCCTGTCCTCGGCCGCCGAGTTTCTTCTTGCCGGTTGGAGCACTTGGGCACGCGGATTTCTTTCCGTGCGAGGGCGGAAAAGAAAGAAAGGACGCCAACAAGGGAGGGTTGGGAGGAGAGAAAGAAAGAAATAAAACGGACAACCCAGGGAGGGATGGGAAAAAAGAAAGAAAGAAAACAGACAACCCAAGGGAGGGATGGGAGACACACACACACACACACAGTAGGTAGGTAGGTACACACACACACGGAGGGATGGGAGGCCGGCACACTCATAAATTCTTTTCCCAGAAAATGGCGCGCGAAAATGGCGTTTTAGCGCTCCTCGCCGACGCCGCCACCCGAGGCGGCGCGGGTGCCGCGAGCTCGCTCGGGGAGGCCCTGTTCCGTGAGCTCGAGTGGCGCGCCAGCTGGCCCGCCGGCTCGCCGCCGCCACCGATGTGCACCCTGCCGATGGATGCCATGGCGCTTTCCGAGCTGCCGCTCCCCGCATCGGCGTCGCGCGCTGGGACGCAGCTGCGCCATGCCATACACTGCTATTGCTGCGCGGGCGACGCTTCGCGCGGCCGCTGGGCCGAGGCGGAGGCGCACGCGGTCGAGGCGAGCGCCGCGCTCGGCCGTCTCAACGACGCGGGCAGCGCTTGGGCCGCGCTCTGTCACGCGCACAATGCGCTCCTGTGCGCGGTCCAGGCCTCGAGCCAGTCGACAGGCGGCGGCGGCGGGTGCAGCCACGACCCGCTCGTCGCCGCTCCTTGGAGGGGGCTTGGCTGGGCGGGCGGCGTGGGCTCGCGGCGGCTGCTCGAGCAGGGCGCGTTCGAGGTTGCCGGGCGGATGCGTGAGCAGTGCGCCTCGCCCTGCCCCGGCGTAACCGCGTCGATGCTGCTGCAATGCGGGCACGGGTGCGTGCTCTTGTGCTGGCGCCTGTGCGGAGCGGCTCTGGCGCTCAGCCTTGCGCGAGAGGTTGCCGCGGCGGCGCTGCGGCTGAGCAAGCGAGAGGTGGGCGTGAGGGCGGGCGCAAGCCGAGCGCCGAAGCGACAGCGAGGCCCGTCGGGGTCGGAAGCGGGCTTGCGGGCGGACGAGGCGGACGCGTCCGACGACCTCTGCGCGTCACTGCGGGCGCTGCTGTAGCTGGAGGGGTGGGGTTTGGGCACACCTTGGCTGCACCCCCGCCGCCTCTCGGCTGTAGGTGCTGCTGCGGGTGGAGGTGGTGGAGGAGGTGGCGTGGGTGGAGGGGAGGGGCTTGGGCAGCGGTCTGCGTCGGGAGCTCTCGCTCGACGAGGTATAGCCGAGAGATCGCCGAGAGATCGCCGAGAGATCGCCGAGAGATCGCCGAGATGTGATCTTCGTGGCGAGATACACCTGAGATTCCGAGGGGGTGAGACAGAGGACTCGCGGTGCCGTGTTCATGACGTGCGACGACGCGCCCCGCACATGCACTGCACGCGCGCACGCACACATGGCGATGCACAGAGGCCCCGAGGTGCGACCTGAGATTCAGAGTCTGGGAGCTCCAACACCGAGCTACGGCTGGGGGGGGGGACTGCCTCGTGGACGCGGGCTCGCAGCGACCACGTGGTTTGGGGGGGCGGGGGGGAGAAGGGGCGGCGGCGGGGGGGGGGGGGGGGGGGGAGTCCTGCAGGAGGCAGTGACCATGGCCACTCGCGTAGGACGGCCTCGCCGCCCGGCACGACCCGATGCTGAGCGAGGCGCCAGCGGGGCGGCGCGGCGACGCTGCTGCCGGGGACTCGTCTTGCTTGGATCCAGAGGCGACGCAGCTCGTGCGGGCGGGTGGTGAGGAGGGCGGCGGAGGAGACGTCGAAGGCGGTGGTGGCGGCGAAGCAGTCGGCGGCGAGGGCGCCACGCTGCGGCTCGCTTGCCTCAGCGCCGCGCTGATCCTCGCCGGCGGCAGCCACGCCGATCGGCATTCCATCCTTCTCCTCCTCGACGCGACTCACGGCGCTGCGGCGTATTCGGCGGCGGCACGGCGGGGAGGCGGAGGCGGCGTGCGCACGGCCGCATCCCTCGCGGCGCACCCGCTGGAAGTAGCAGCGACGCAGCACTTGCGGGCGCTCGCCGAGTGGGCCTCCTCGGTTGACTGCTCCTGCCGTGCCGCCGCGACGCCCGCCGCCGCGAACGCGCACGCCGCCGACACGCGCCCACCGCACAGCCTCGCGGCCGCTTGCGACGGCGCGGCGCGAGGGGTCGTGCGAGAGGACCCGAGAGGACCCGAGAAGACCCGAGATCGCGCGAGATCGCTCGAGACTTAGGCGCGGCGCGTGCCATCGGCTGGCTGCGAGGCGCGCTGCGGCGGCGTGAGCGGGCGGTGTGGTCGGCGGATGAGGTGCGGCTCGCCGAGGCAGGGTGGTGTTTGCACGCCCTCCTCCTGCTGCTCTCGGGGTGGCTTCAGCACCTCTCTCGCTGTGGCGCTCGCGCGCCGACGACACGTCCACGACTTGTTCTCGTCCATGGCGCCGTGTAGGCGGCTGGCCGTGGCCGTCTCCGCCCTAGACCGCTACAGCGCCTCGCAGCCCGCCGGTGTGCGTGCACTCTCTTTGCTCGCGGTGCTTCGCGCAAAGGGTGACCCCCCCCCCCCCCTTCCCCCCCCCTCCCTCCGCCCCCCCTTTGGCTTGGCACATCGGACGCCGGCCTCGACGCGCCCGTCTCAACCCCCGCAGACGGCCGGCCCGAGGCGGCGCTCCGCGCCCTGCACGAGTCGCTGCTCCTTCGGCGGGGCGACGGCACGGGCGAGGGAGGCGAGGGCCGCCTCGCGGCGCTGCACGACCTGCACAACTTGGTCGCCCTCCACGACCACCTCGGACAGAGCGACGTGGCCCTCCACATGGCCGAGTGTTTGCTCTCCGCGGCGCGGGGCGAGGCTTCCGGCGCCGGCGCGAGTAGCGGCGGCGGCGGCGGCGGCGGCGGCGGCGGCGGCGGCGGCGGCGCGGGCTCGTGCGACCTGATTGCAGTGTCGCCTTGCCCGTCCGCCGGCCTCGCGGCGTGCAGGCTGGGCGCGGGACCGGCCGCCTCACGCATCGGGGTCGCGTACGTGCGCGCGCGCGCGCTCCTGCTCGAGGACCGTTGGGCGGAGGCGTCCGAGGCGCTGCGCGACGTCGTGCTCGCCGGCGGCGGCGGCCACGAGGCGCTGGCGGCGCTCGGAGTGACCTTCTCCGAGGCGGTCGGCCAGGCGGCGGCGGCGCTCGTGCGCGACGGCCGTTTCGAGGAGGCGATCGGGCTGCTCGCCCAAGTCGGGACGGTCGGCCGGGCGGAGCTGATCCTCCTGCAGGCGGGGATATGGGGGGATATGGGGGGATATGGGGGGATATGGGGAGATATGGGGAGATATGGGGAGCTGATCCTCCTGCAGGCGGACGCGCTGCTCTGCTTGGAGCGGCCCGCCGAAGCGCTCCGCTTGCTGCCACCAGCGCCGCCCGCGGACGAGGACGGCGTGGCCGTGCCACCGCGCACCGCGGCGCGCTGGTACAACAACCGCGGTTGCTTGCTCGTGTGCGCATCGTTGCTCGCAGAGGCGGAGGCGGCTCTGCTGCGTGCCGTCGAGCTCGCACCGGACGAGGCTCCGCCTCGCCTCGCCTCGCCTCGCCTCGCCTCGCCTCGCCTCGCCTCGCCTCGCCTCCATCGACCCCCCCCCCCCCCCTCGCAGGCCGAGTATCGTTTCAACCTCTCACTGCTGCACTGGCAGACGGGGGAGCGGCGCCAGGCATGCGAGGGTCGGCTCGCCTCCTCCGCGGCCACTCGACCGCCTCGAACGAAGCCCTCACCCGGGCCTCTCTCTGCCCCCCTGTAGGCTGGCTCGTCTTTCGAGGCCACCCGGCCGACGCCACGGCCGCCACGTACCGCCGCCTCGCCGACGAGACGACGCCGAGAGCGGCCGATGCAGAGGGTGCGCAGAGCCACGCGAGTGGAGCGCTGCATGCAAGCCAGGCGGCGGCGCTCGACCGCCTCGCACTACGGTACTTTGAGGAGTTGCGCAGCAGCGAGGAGTTCCCGGGCTATTGGGACGCGAGGAGGGAGGTTGCGCACGGCTCGCACGAGCCGGGTATTGCGCTGTACTGACGTTGGGTCACGTGAGTTCTCTGGGGGTTGGAATGCGCGACTCCGCATCATGCATAGAGCGTGTAGAGCCGCATGTATGCGCCAGGTCCTAGTGTTACGGCTCTATGTGCCGCGTGAAGCCGTATATCGATGCGTGAGAGCAGGCCCGATTTTCGCGCGAAGGCCCAAGCCCAGGAACTGCAACTCGCAACCCCAAAAGTCGGCACGAAAAGAAACACGTGCTGACTGCTGAGTGCTGTAGCACACGCAGTCCCCGTCCACCGCGCGCCGGATGCGTATACGTTAGTTTAGACGAGCTCTACCGACAGCTCTACAGCGCTCTCCACACTCCAGCGCTCGAACATCCTATCTTGTCTACAGCTCTCAGCGCTCTACAGTTTACACATCCTCTACACATCCTCCCTCAGGGCCCCACAAGTTTGCAAGCACCCACGAACATGGGACAAAGGAACAGAACAGAACAGAGAAGTTGCCGCTAAAGCCACAAGAGTATCCTTGACAACTGGCCGCCAGGGACCCCGCGCATGCAAGGATGGTCAGTCGATCGGTCTACATGACGCCATCACATGGCTCTATCACTGAGCAGACACCCGAGTGAGCGCAAGCGGCAGAGAGCAGACTCCCCGGTTAGCAAGCCCAGCAGCAAACGGCCATCGCATTGACTCCAAGCCTAGGCTGGAATCGTGAAATTGAAGCGTTGCCAGGCTGCGCCAGCACCCTCGGTCACCTCAAAGCGCTCCTCCTTCACTTCAAGCAGACCGAACCCAAACTGCTTGTACATCGTCGTGTTTGCAGTAATTACTGGGGTTAAGTCTCCATTTTGCCCGGATTTGGTCTCGTTTTTGCCCAAGCATATTTAATGTGTATTTAAGTGTATTTGTAAGCAAATATTTGTATAAATTTTTATTCAAGACATATTCCTACAAAGGCATATTCACTTGTTATTATTAACGATTTTAGTGCTATCATATTCACGTTCGCGCATATTCATCATCATGTTGTATTTTAGTTTATTCAACCATATCATGTGCCTGCGGTCCATATTCGTCTGTATACAGCTGTATTCAGCAGTCGCTGCACATTACCAGCGTATTTTTTGACATCACATATTCTTTGTATTACGCGGAGTTGCATATTTCTGTGTATTCACACCTATTAATGTGATTTGGTTCAGAAGGTATTTGCGACCTTCGTAACTTATTTCATGCCGACAAAAATACTTAATAATATTTACAAATACGTGTCAATACAACAGGAATGACTTGTGGCCGCAAGTCCCCCCCCCCCCCCGGGGGGCCCTAGACGGCGTCCAAGTCAGGTCCCTCCTCCGCCTCAGAGGTGTCCTCCTCCTCGGAGTCGCCGGGGGGCTGCACCTGCAAGCCACCTGCTGGCTGAGCTGGCCGGTGCGCGCCACGCTTAGTCGTCACCAGCTTCTCCACCAAGCTCTCCAGGAAAGGTCTGCCGTACGTCCCCTCGGTGTCAAGCTCGTTCTGCAGCAACACCGTCCCCGCAAGCACGTGCGAGCAAATGGAGGTCATGCGGAAGCCCTTGCACGTGCATGCCAGTGCAGCCGGGTTCAGATCGAAGCGGTACGCATCCTTGTTCTTGGCCGACCAGACAGAGTGCATGCTCTGGCACACCGAGACAATGGCAGCCACGCGCTCCTGCGTAATAAGCATAATACTAATGAATAAAGTGTAATACATGCGAATACCGTATAATAAAGAAGGACTACACTAACGCGGAATACAGCTAATATAGTGCAGATACATAGCAATACATATGAATACACATTAATGCATGAACTAATGCATAAACTAATGAACCTTTTGGCTGCTGGCTTTCTTGTAGTCCTTGTCCTTATCGGGAAGAGCGCCGGAGAACACGGCCTTATAGTTATTTATGGCCTGCTTGGTTATCTTCTTGTACTTGCTCTTGAAGCGGAGCACGTAGATGACGTCGTCCTTGATCATCATCTTCGTGCCCTCGCCAATGTAGTCGAGTGCCTTGCGGACCATCCACGGGGAGATGTGGCCCTCGGGGCGAAGGGTCAGCTGCAGCGGCACCTCAGAGTCGCGGAACAGCAGCGTGGGCAACATCTCGTCGAGCACATAATCGGTCGCGCCGCGCATGTGTCCCTTGAAGGTTCGCGTTATGGTCCTGTGCCACGCCTCCTGGCACTGCTGCGAGGGCAGGATGCAGGGCAGCTCGAGGTGGTCGCACACGCCAATCGAGAAGGTGTCCCACGGTGGTGTCAGATGTGACGCCTTGAGGGTGGCGATGGTGTACTTGCCTGGCTCCTCCACCCCATCTGAGTCCATGTCCGCGACAAATTCGTCGAGCAGTTTGATGACCTCGGCCTACAGGTAGCAAACCGAGGAATGTACGGGAATATAGTTCAATACTAACGTATACATTGGAATACGTGTAAATCATCAAAGTTATCAATACGCGCTAATACAGTTGAATACGCAAGAATACCGTTGCAATACACAGTGATAGATGTGAATCAAGGCCTTGTCCGTGCGTGAGATAGGGGCTAATGAATACACAAGAAATACATTGGAATACAAGCTAATTATGATTAATACAGAATAATACATAATGGCCAGCACAGCTAATAATACGACGAAATGCTAATGAATACTTGCAAATTTAGTGAAATACGTCGCCTGCAGCAAATTTTTCATCTCCACGGTGTGCGTCAGGTGGAGTGCGCGCAGGAGAACGTAGACCTCGCCGTGGTGCGGATGGGACTTGGACAGGATCTTGCCGTGCGTGTAGTGCCATGAAATGTGAGACCAGTCGGAAAGGTGTGGCGTCGTCTCCACGTGCTCAACAGCCGGGTCGACATTGAGCATTTGCATGCCAGAGCGCAGCCCGTCTGAGTGGTCGGTGATATTGACAGCCGAGCGGACGGGCTTTCCAAAAAAGTGGTCTGACACCAGCTGCAGGCACAACATTGCCATCCACACCGCTGATTGTGATTCGTTTTCTCGCACAAACATGTAGATCAACGGCCTGAACGAGTGCCGCCAGAGCTTGGCGTCGTCGTCCCACGCCAGGCAGTGCGTGCCAAAGGTTGTGAGCACCCACCGGCCGTGGTGCAATTTATGCTTCGAGTCCCCGTGCAGCGCCCAGCCATGCCCGAGCTCAATGAGCTGCCCAAGCCACTCCACTGACCGTTTCATGATTAGGCAGCACCCTAGCACATCCGGGAACCTGGTCCAGTACTGCGTGACCTTGTCCACGGCGTACAACTTGGCTGGAACCATTTCGCCGACAGTGGCTGGCAGGGCATGGCTCTGGACATAGTTCAGTAAGTCCGCCCGGGAAGTGTACTCGTGGTTGACCGCGAGGCGTGTCTTTTTGCCTCGGCTCGCATTCCTCTTGAATTGTTGGAAGCGCTTGAGCTCGGTCACGCCTGAATACACGTGAATACGATTATATACTACACAATATATAGCAATATGCGCCTAATTAATACACTCTAATATCTTGGAATACACGCGAATACGTTTAAATATGCTTGCGTTTGCGAGCCAAATGTATCAAAATACGTTGCAATAAGTGCAACATATGTGGGGGCGGGAGCGGGAGCGTGAGGTGATTGGGGCTGGCTGCACCTTCGACGCCGCCCTCGTCGAGGATCTTGGCTCCACCAGCAACGGCAGCCTGGTTAGCTGCCAGCCGCACGTCAGCTGGAGCGGCTCCCCACCGCATCCCTTGGAGGGCGAGCGCCTTCTGCTCCTTAGTAAGCCAGGCATTGGGGCGGTCGAAGAGCTTCGGCTCAGCGGCGTGCTCGACACCGGTGGTGCCGCACACGATGGCGCCACCAGACTTCTGCATGATCCGGCGCAGCACAGTGCAGTTCGTGTGCGCCTCGCACACATACGTGATGCGACCGGCGTCGCCGCCCGGCTTTCGGCGCCACTCTGCGTTGGGGTTGCCACCGCCATCAGTGTCCTTTGCTATGTGCTCCTTGCACGCTTGAACCGTTGGCAGCATGCAAAGCTGGAACCATGGTGCCATCGTCGTCTCGCGGCAGCGCGGATGCAGCACAACCGGAGCACGCACCTGCGACGTCCCAACATCTTCCGCCTCTACAAGATCTCGGAGGGAGGCGTCGACAAGTTTGTGGTCGCGGCCCACGACGACAACGAGCACGAGAACCCAACACTGCCAAGCGCCATCGAGTACGGCGAGGTGATAGCTGTAGCCCACTCCACACACTCTCTTGTGAGCCTCTTTCCCTGCCCTCGCAGGCCCGGACGACGAGGACGAGGACGACGAAGACGAGGTCCCGGAGTTCACCGCGGACTCCGTCGGCCCGCTCTTTGCCTTTGTCGACGAGACCTTCGAGTCGGCCAAGAAGATGACGGAGCCCCAGAAGGAGAAACTGGCCGAGAAGATCCGCAAGAAGCGCGGCGTCGGCGACATCCTGAAGGGGCTGGCCGACGTCGAGTTCCCGGCCGAGGCAAAGACCAACGCGGACAAGGTCCGCTTCATCGTGGCCAACATCTGAAATACCAGATAATAGCGTTGAATACGCTTGAATCTGGTTGAATCGCACAAAACGCGAATACGTTTGAATACGTTACAATGCGTCTGAATATGCTGTCATAGTGCGGTGTCTTCATACACACGGAATACGATACAATATGTTAGAATCTGACCCTCTTATATACGATCGAATATCGGCAGAGCGCGAATACAAAGAGAATGCAGCTGCAATGTGCGGCGGCGGTGGGGTCGGGTTGAAATTCGTAACAATATGGCGACCGTAGAATATGCATGGACACGAATACACCCGTAATACGTCGTTATACTATTACGGCGGAAATACGTCAGGCGGCGAAATATGCCCTGCACAACAATACTCGCGAATACGAATGGGACGGAATATGCATTCATCAAATACGCTGGAATACAACAGAATGCGCTGGCAAAATATGCTCGGAATATTCGTGGCTGAATACGGACAAACTAAGCCCCAAAAAGATGCTATAATACGACAAAACGATGAATATGACGAGAGTAAATACCTATGTAATACTACAAAATGAACACAAATACGCCGTAATACCAAAAATATTTGACAAATCTTTTGGGCAAAAACGAGACCAAATCGGGGCAAAATGGAGACCGGACCCGTAATTACTGCTGCCGGCGCGCCGTCCTCCGTGAGGACCGTGGCCCCCACAGCCGTCGCAATGTTCGGATCGCCGTCAAAGAGCTTGGTCCCTCCGTGCCCGAAGACGAGGGTGGGGACGCGGCCTTCGTACTCAACGTATTGGAAGAGGTGGTAATGCCCAGATAGGACAAACTTGATCGTGGAGTTGAAGAGACCGGTCGCTTCGGCAGCCAGTTGGAGAGTGTAGTCGAGCGCGAGGTAGCTGCCCTTGTGGCACGTGATGGCGTACAGGGGGCGGTGCGAAAGCAGCCCCACGGGTTTGTGGCTGTCTAGCATTGACTTGCCCTCTGCAAAGATCTCAGTATAGTTGCCGTACTCCGCGGGGAAATTGGACGGGTCAAAGCCGTGCGACGAATTCGGCGTGTAGGGAAACGCACTTTCGTTGCGGGGGTCGAGACCTGTGATCACCGTGACCTCGGTCGGACAATCCCCATCGTAATGGTCGATGCCGCCACCGACAGAAGCGACCTGGCTGCTGTCGACGACAAGCCACTGAACATCGTGATAGGTGACGACGTATGGATCGGTGAACTCACTGCATGGGACGTATTGTTTCGCCCCTTGCCACTTCCATTCCTGGAGGGGAGGCATCGGACGCGGGTCCAGATACCGGAACCATCCAACCCCCGACCTCGTGCAGATCTCGTGGTTGCCGCGGAGTATGATCCATGGCGCTGCGAGCAAGAGCTTCCTCGAAGGTTCGAAGAAGTCCTCTTGCCAACTGCTCCACTGATCCCCGTGGCTCGTCATGTTCGCGCATGGGCATGGGTCCAGGAATCCCTTGGTCGCGTCTTCCTCGTCAACGGGGCACACGTCCGGGCACTCGGTTTCGCCGTACAAGAAGTCTCCCACGTGGATGATGACGTCAGGGTTCTTTCCAGCGAGCTCGTCCGCCATCAGCTGGTATGGCCACGGGTTCGAGACCGGATTGAGCGATTGTTCCATTCCCTGGATGTTCCCGTTCCATTTTCCATAATCAAAGCAGACTCCAGCGCTCCCGGGGTACTCGACAATGCTCTCGGAGAGGTTGGCGGGGCAAGGGAGGGTGCCATTGTTTTTCACCTTGACTCGCAAGCCTGTGTCCCCGATGATCCCAAAATTGACTGGGCCCGACTCAACGGAGGGCAAATCTGTCGGCCCGAAAGAGGCGAAGCTGTAGTTTTTCGGCAGATCTCCAGAGCAGACGCGTTCAGGAAAGCCGTGATCAGGGTCAGGCTCTGCATGCGTGGTGACGATCATCATCTTCCCATCAGCCATCAGCACGGGGCAAGCTTCCGTTGCGTCCACGATGGCGCGTGCGATTGGCACACTGTCGGGACCCATGATGACGTACACTGGTGGCGCTGGCGGCGGAGGGAATTCGGGCACGGAACTAAACGCGTCGGCGACACTGGCGGAGAGGATAAGAAGTGCGATTGCAAGAGGCAACATCGCTTCTGCGGAGTCGGGGAGGCGGTCGGCCCTGCGAGCGGGAGGTGGCAGGCGGTGCGAGGGGGGTACATGCGAGTGAGTGAAGCGCATCGCCCGCCGCCTGGGAGTGGTGCGGGCGCGGCGGGTGAGCAACTGCGTGCGGCGGTCAAGACGTGCAGCTCGCAGCGGGTTTCGGCGCGCGATGCGGGAGGGCAGGGCGAGCGGAGGGTAAGTGCAGGGCCCTCCATGGCAGCGGCTGTACCTGCGAGCGGGAGTAGGCAGGCGGTGCGAGGCCGAGGGGGGTGCAGCCGCTCGCGCCGCGAGCGAGGGCGCATCGCATGGTAGGGGTGGTGAGGGGGCGGCGGGTTCCGTGAGCAATAGGCGTCGCGGGGGTCTAGGTGTGCAGCTCGCGGCGGCATAGTCGGGCGCAATGCGGCGCGGCAAGCGCGAGCGGACGAGGAAAGTGCATGGTTGCCTTGACGATTAAAGGCGGATTTCTGGGGGGACGCTGATCGAAGTCGTTTTTTTTGTTTCGTGCTATTTTCAATCAAAAAGAGCGCCTTCAGCACTACTCTATCGAGGTCTCGCGGAGCGCATTTTTTTCGTTTTTATGGGAGTTTGTGGCGATCGCGCGACGTAGTCCCACCGACGATCGTGCCTGGTTTAGGCTTTAGCTCAATCAATCACGCCTGGCTGGTTTAGCTCAGGCTTGATGTCTGTTCTATGTGCAGTTGCCTCGAGCTGCAGCCTGCTGACTGGGCCTCCATCCGCGTTGATAAAGCCGTCTGTCTCGAGAGTCACGTCTCGGGCATTGCCGCGTGTTCCAACCTCCTCGTCGCCACACGCTCGCAGCCTGTGTGCCCCACAGAGAGAATTTTCCGCCGAAATCCGAGTCGCCGTGCGAGAGGAGAGTGGGGTGTGTGTGATTGATTGTTCGATTTCGAGACTATCTTTCGGAGGCTTTGGAAAGGAGGTCTGCGGCACCCTGAGGGTTGTCCATTGTTCGCCACTTGAGACGGCGAATGAGCTAGCATGCCGGGAGAGCGGCAAGTGCACTGAGTGTGCAGAGAGGGTCTGTATGGTGCAGTTTCTCTCTATACAGACTGCAACCTGCATGCAACATGTCTCGATTGTGAGCAGTGCTGCTCGCAATCCTAGACTTTGCTCGGATTGCGAGCGCGCTGGTAGTAGTCGTAGGCGTCACCAGTCACATTGTGAGCGGAGAGCTGCTCTTAGTCCTAGAAGATGTAGGATTGCGAGCGTAGGCGCTCACAATCGCACAGAGATGCTACGACTGCGAGGAGTGCTGCTCACAATCCTTCGACTTATAGGGTTGAGAGCGAGGCTGCTCTCAATCCTAGCCTGGTACAAAAGAAGGTTCACCTCCACACCCTTTGGGTTAGGTAGCAAGGTGAAGAACAGTCAGGCTCGGACGTCGGACTGGACACCACGCAGGGGTCGGAGAACGTGAAAAACAAAATTCCGGCTCTGCTAAATAAAAAGAAAACGGAATAGTAGAGGAACATGCGTACACAGACGACATTGCCAACACGGCGCACGCTTCCTATCTAAAGAGAAGCACACCGAGCGCGCACGTAAACGGCAAGGCAGAAGACACGGACGCTCGTAAACAGCAAGGGGGCCAAGGGCCAGGAAGAGCAGCGAGAGAGCTGCAGGAGCAGCACGCAAAGAGGCTGCGACGGGCCGCCATCTCGTCGCCTTGCTCTTGCTGCGGCGCTCTCGAGCTGGGAGCACAACTGTCCTACCGGGTGATGCGCTCCCCGCTCCCGTTCCCCTGTGTCCCTGTTGCCTGATCGTCCTTCCAATATCCTGCTCGTGCAGGTGGGGAGCCTGTCTGTCCTTCTTCCACCCCTCGTTTGGCGTGTCCGTTTTATTTACGAAGCCACCTTCAGGGCGAGTGAGAGAGCCCGGCCTTATTTGGCTCCACTCCTCACTCTCTCACTCCACTCGTCGCCCCCCTTCCACGCACCCAGCGCGAGCGGTGCCACGACTCACTTCTTGCGCGCGACGCGGCACGACTTGCACCGGCGCGGCAAGGTGTACCCCTTCTCCCAGAAGAACTCGAGCTCTCCCATGTTCATGTAATTTGGCTGCGAGCAGTCGCAGCAGCTCTTGTACTGCAGATGCTCGGGCGGCGCCCAGCGGCTCTGCGGCGCTTCCGCGGCCCATTCCTGCACGATGGCCACGTTGATGCCAGGGTCGGGGTCAATGCCTGCTGCTAGGACGAGGGCCTTGAGGATGTTGCCGTCGCCCACGCTGGAGACCAGCTCGGCGGACATCATCACGCGAGAAAACGACCGCCACTTGCGATCGATGCCCCGCAGCTTGGCGTCGGCCGCCTGGTCCTCGGCCTTCACGAGCCATGCGAGCGCTCCCGATGCCCCAGCTTCGAGCACGGCAGCAAGCGACGCGTCCGAGGTCACAGTCGTCTTGTACCAGCCTGGCTTGCCGTCCCAGATGGGGTACATCTCGCTGACCTGAACGATGCCCATCTTTGCATACAAGGCGCGCCGCAGCGGCTGGGCGAGGTGGTGCAGGTTGCCGAGCAGCTTGGTGAAACAGTCGCTGTTGCCGCGGCGGTACACGTGCTCGTCCTCGCCCACCGTGGCCACGAACTTGTTGTCGGCCGCCTCCGCACGCCAGCGCTCGAGTTCAAAGGGCAGATGCTCGATCGACTTTGGGGGCAGACCCTCCTTGCCCTTGGCCATGGCAAAGTGGGTCCGCCGCACAAACTCGACCCGGCCGTCAGGCTTGAAGAGCCATCCGACCATGATCTTGGAGTGGCTGAGCTCCTTGTAGCGCATCATATCGGTGTCGTTGGAGACCACAGCGCAATGCAGCTCAACCGCCATGCGCACGACGACATCGTCGCCGTCAAGATTGACTGGGCGCAGCACGTCGGCCCCGCGCTGCAGCAGGAGGGCTGCGAGGATGCAGTCGGCGTTGTACGGCATGTTGCGCTCTTGCTCCTGCACCTCCTTCTCGCGGCGGCCCATCCACGTCTGAAGCGCCTCGTCGCTCTCGAAGCCGCAGTCAATCACGAAATGCGGCGTCACGCCACTCTTCCTGCAGCCGTCAACGAAGGCGTGCACGCGAACCGCTGCCTCGTGCACAAGGGGCCACGGCTCTGTGCGGCCCTTAAACCCGGGCTCGTTGACGGGCATGAAGGTGCTCAGGTAGTTTAGTGCGTCGATCACGACGTGGCGCTCGCTCATGCACAGGTCTGCGAAGCTGTCGCTCAACATTGACACAATCGAGGGCGTCGTGTCACGATCGAAACAAAGAAAAAAGGGCGCACGACGAGCATGCGAAGATATTGAGCACTATCCGATGGACTTGTACAGCCCGCTGTGCTCTCCGCTGTGCCACGGCGTATGATGGGCTGCGAGAGCCGTATCTTCCCTCCTTGACGCAGAGGCGCCGCGAGGCACGAGAGGCGTAGAAGAGAGGCTGGCGTGCCCCGCACCGCCCGGCTGGCAGTAGGAGGGCCCGCCGGTGAGACCACTGATTTTGGTGCCGACCATAAATTCTCGCCACTGGAACGCATGCTACTTACAGCTGTCTGTGCAGAGATGCCAGCACCCCCCACAGGCAGAGCTCTGCTTCCCTAGGGACGTCGCGATGCGCTCCCCGCTCCCGTTCCCCTGTGTCCCTGATCGTCCTTACAAGATCCTGCTCGTGCAGGTGGGGACCCTGTCCTTCTCCCACCCCTCGTTTTGGCGTGTCCGTTTTATTTATTTATTCTCTCGGGTCGTTCTCTCTCTTGTTGCTTCTTCCTCTGTCGCGTCCGCTCTCCTCTGCCTCGTTCTGCGACGCCGCCGCCGCCTGCCGATCCCTTACTCTCGCTTCTTCTCCCGCCTTTCGTCGCAGCTCTGCCCTGCTAGCGGCATATTTTGGCCCCTCGAGTTTATCGAGCTCTCCTCGCGCAAGGACGACTCTTCTGACGCCCACTCCGATCATTTGCCGCCAAGTCATATCGTTGCTCAGGTCCACTCTCTCTTCGAACACTCGTACTTCCACCGAAGCGATGATGTTGGCGCTGGGGTCCCCTTCGGGTGTATCGTGACATAAAAAGAAAGAAAGAAAACAGACAACCCAAGGGAGGGATGGGAGGACGGCACGCCGCCACCACACAGGGATTTTAAGGAAAGAAGTATCGTGACATAAAAGAAAGAAAGAAAACAGACAACCCAAGGGAGGGATGGGAGGACGGCACGCCGCCACCACACAGGGATTTTAAGGAGAGGTGTGTGGTGCGCTATCCGTCGCCCACCCTAGGGAGTCTCGTGACATGTTTGGACTTTATGTCCCGGCAGAATTCTTCTTGCGATGTCTCTGCGGCGTCGCTCCCGCCGCCTGGCTTCCGCCGCCGCCGCCGCCGCACACTGCCCCCTCACCGACCTGCCCCTTGAGCTTCTCGCGCGCGTCATCTCCCGCTGCGACCCCGCCGACATCGCTCGCGTCGCGGCCGTCTCGCTGCTGTTCTACGCCTCGCTCGCGGCGGAGGGCATCCGCTTGTGGGCGCAAGAGCAAGGCTTCGAGCTGCCGGCGCTGCCAGAGGGCGAGAGCTGCGCCGTGCGGTGGCTGTGCTACTCGGCGTTGCTGCGCGAGTCCAACCCGCCGGCGAGGGCGGCGGCAGGCGAACGGCACAGCGTCTTCATCGACGGCGAGGGGCGGCTCTCGTCGTGCGGCTCGGCGCCGCATTACGTCCCAGGTCTCCTCGGCCACGGCGAGGGCGTGACGCGGCTCAACACGCTGACACGCCTCCCTTCCCCGCTGGGCGGCGAGCGCGCCGTCACTGTGTCGACTGGAGGTATTCACAACCTCGCCCTCACGGCCGACAGCAGTGTCTGGAGCTGGGGCTTTGGAGCCTCTGGCCAGCTGGGCCACGGCGACGAGGAGGAGCAGCTGCTGCCCAAGAAGCTCGAGGCCTTGGCTGGCCAGCGCGTCGTCGCTGTGTCGGCTGGACGCAACCACAACCTCGCCCTCGCCGCCGACGGCGCCGTCTGGAGCTGGGGTTTTGGAACCTCTGGCCAGCTGGGCCACGGCGATGAGCAGGAGCAGCGGTTGCCGAAGAAGCTCGAGACCTTGGCCGACCAGCGTGTCGTCGCTGTGTTGGCGGGATTTGAATACAGCCTTACCATCACCGCCGACGGCGCCCTCTGGAGCTGGGGCGATGGAGGCCGTGGCAAGCTGGGCCACGGCGACCAGCAGAAGCAGCTGCTGCCCAAGAAGGTCGAGGCCTTGGCGGAGCGGAGCGTCGTCGCCGTGTCAGCTGCATTATTCCACAGCCTCGCCCTCACTGCCGACGGCGCCGTCTGGAGCTGGGGCGATGGCCTGCTGGGCCACGGCGACCAGCAGAAGCAGCTGCTGCCGAAGAAGGTCGAGACCTTTGCTGGCCAGCGAGTCGTCACGGTGTCGGCTGGAGCCGTGCACAGCCTCGCCCTCACCGCTGACGGCGCCCTCTGGAGCTGGGGCGGTGGATCCCTTGGCCAGCTGGGCCATGGCGACGAGGAGCACCAGCTGCTGCCCAAGAAGCTCGAGGCCTTGGCGGGGCAGCGCGTCGTCGCGGTGGCGGCTGGAGCATACCACAGCCTCGCCATCACCGCCGACGGCGCTGTCTTTGCCTGGGGCAAGGGCGAGGACGGCTACCTGGGCCACGGAGAGGACCTGTCGAACCAGCTGCTGCCCAAGAAGATCGAGGCGTGGGCGCCGGGGAAGCTGTGAGCACACAGTGAGGTGGGGGCTCTCTTCCCCCGCGATATTTCTGTATGACCGCGGTTTTTTTACCGGTGTGTGGGCTGTGCCTGCCGTTCTGTGTTTACCGTTATTCAACTGTGTCGTGTTATTCAACTGTGTCGTGATACGTGTAACTGTACGAAATTCGCGCACAAGGCTGCCCCCACCATCGCTCCCCAGGGCCGCGGCACGCAGCGCTCCTCCGGCTCTGCCAGTGCCACTCTCTCCCTCTCGCTGGCCAGGACAGCCAGGAGCCAGCGCGCAGCGGCGCCCCCACAGTGCGGTCCAAAGGACAAGCGCACGCCCACGCGCCAGGGACGGCCAAAACGGTAAACGCCGCATACTTTTAGCTTTGGGAGAGGTGTTTGTCTTCTCTAGGCCCCTAAAAGGCCCCTTCGCGCCCGCCCCGCCGGCGTGCAAGACTTGTGCACTTGTCTAGCTACCGTACGACCTTCGTACTAGGCTTTCATCATCGGCGTTCTGAGCTCCATCACACTGACCAAACTCCAGCCCTTTCGCCCGAAAACGACACTGGCATGCGCCCCCGACATCAGTCCGCGCCGTGTGTGCTGGACCCGAGCGCACGCCAAGAGAGCCCGCCCTCTGTCGTGCCGAAACCTCAGCACAGCCCGAAATGCGCTCTGTCTCCCATTGTAATCCACCGCGCTCCCGCGCCTCCCCATTGGCGTCGCAGCTGCTGGAGATGTGATCCACACGTGCTCCGCGCCCGCATTTGCCCGCCTCGAACTCATACGCCACGTGGTTGCTGCAGGTGGCATGGAAGCGCAGATCTTCGGCGGCACGCTGCACGCTGGCGGCCCGCGATTAAAAAAACCTCGCTTCTTGTGGCGAGTCAGGCGCGCCGACCAGATGGGCCCCCACGTGGTATGGGGGCGGGGACCGGCGGACGCTAGCGTGGACTGCGCAGACGTGCTGCGGGGCGGTGGACTTCATGGCACCATGGAGGGTGGTGCGCTGGCAGCCCGACTCCATGTCATTCCTGCCCCTGTCGGACAAGGTTGTAGGGGACGGGGAGGAGGCGAAAGATGCGGCAGCAACGCTGCAAGCGTTACACGAGCTTGCTGGAGCGGTCCCGGAGGAGGCCGTTCCCGACGGAGCGGTGCCGGCCGCCCTCCCCCGATTCCTGCGACTGATGGGAATGGCGGAGGCGGAAATGGCGGGTGCGCTGCTCGGGATGGAGGGAGGCGCCCTGAGGATGGTGGCCCGGGTGGCCAAGCAGCGGGCGATACAAGTGACGCGCCACTGGCAAACGGTGGGGATCCCTCTCGAGTCGCTCGGGACGGAGCGCTTCCCCACGCTGGCCGCCTGTCATGGGTGCGGCGGTAAATTTCGCACACTGTTCCACGTGAAGCCGGAAGACGGACCTGCGGCCACGAAAGTGGCCGAAGAGGTGGTTAGCGCCATCTTGGAACGAATTTCTGAGCGGGTGGAAGGAGGAGCGGAGGAGGGGATGAGGGGGCGCCTGTGCCACGCCATGCAGGGACAGGGAGTGTTCGTGTGCTTTTGTTGTGCAGCTCCTGTGGTCCGTGAGAAGAGGAGGCAAGGAGGCGGGTTGGTGACGAGGGGGGGACAGCCGCCGCAACAGGCAAGCGCACCCCGAGCCGGGGCTGCACCTGCGGGTCGGCCTTCCCCGACACGGACTCTGCCACAAAGGACACGAGACAGCCCGGTGAGGTTCGTACCGGCAGCTGACAGGGTGAGACAGCGACGGGATGCGATCCGAGAAGCCGAGAGGGACCAAGAGGCCGCGGTGGCGGGCGAGAAGGCGGTCCTGGCGGAACTTAGGGCGATCGGTTTGTCGTTCGCGGCCAGCACCGGCGTGCTCAGGCCAGTACAGGCACGAGAGGTGCGGGGCCTGGCTAAACGACTGGTTGGCTCGACGGACCTCCTTGGACAGGTTTTCCGGTGGGAGGGGGAGGACTACCTCGTCAACGACATCGCACCGGGGCCGACACTGTCGGGGGGGCAGGCGCTGAAGGCGTACGCCTGCTGTGTGAAGAGGCGGGTGGCATCGGCGGGCCCGCTGTCTGAACACAACTCGGCCTTTGATATCCGGGCGGTGCGGGACCGAATCGAGAAGGACCGGGCGAGGGGGGAGGCGACGCGACTACTGGGCAATCTACGGCCTGATGCGGAGTGGGAGGGGGGAGAAGCGGGGCCGTCGGCGAATCCGGGCCCTGCCCCCCCCCCTTCCCGAGGGGAGACGAGAGCTAGGCCCCCCCCCATGAGCGGGGTGGACGGCCGACGCGTGGAACCACGGCTGGAACGGCCGCAGGGGCAGGGGGCCGCCTCCGAGGCCCCGCCTCAGGAGTTGCGGCGGCCGGTACCGCCACCAGGCCCGCCGCCACCACCACTGTACCCGCCCCCGCCGCTGGAGCGACCGCTGAGTCGAGGAGCCGCCCCTGAGGTTCCACACCAAGCGGTGCGGCCGCCAGTGCTGCCATCGTTTCCGCCACCCACACTGCCACTTCCGCCCCCACCACTGGGACGGCTGCAGGGTCGTGGGGCCGCCCCAGCGGCTCCACACCAGGCGTTTGGACCGCAAGGGCCGCCACCATACCCGCCGCCCTTGCCACCGCCTCCACCCCCGCCGCCGGCGGGGCCGCCACCGTGTGGACCCGCTCGGAATAACCTGGGGGATCCGGAACCGCCCCGCCGGAGGCTGGCGTACCCGGGCGAAGGAGCTGGGAGGGGGGAGTTGCCGCAACACAACAACGAACCCGCCGGCGAGCCGGAGGGCCGAGACCGGAGGGCCCCGGGGGGGGCCTGGGGTCAGCTGTCGGAGGAGGCGAGAGACGAGCTGACGCGGCCTCTGCGAGTAGAGTCGGGACGGACGGACGAGCCGAGGACGATAGAGAGACCACGGGGGCGGGCGCGAGTCCTCGACCGAAGAGAGCTGGCCCCACCCCCCGGGGAGGGGCGGCGTAGCGATCGAATGCCGCCGCCCTCGCCCGAGGAGTCGGGCACGGGATCGCCGGAGGCGGAGGCAACAAGAATAGCCCCCGAAGACGAGACGGCGGCGAGGCCGCGGTCGAAGAAGTATAAGAGGGGAAGGCGGGCTCCGCAGCCGACGCCGAACCATCGGAAATCGAACAGGAGGGAGGACCGGGAGGAGAGGGGAGCCCCCTCGGATGGGGGGTGGGGAGATCGGGCGGAGGAGCCCTGAGTGGCGATGTCGGGTGAGAGTGTACGTCATGCTCGTGTCTAGTGTCTGGTGTTTACTAGCTCCGAGTAGAGGGGGCGTTCCGCCGCTAGGGGACACCCAAAGCGCAGAACTAACCCTCGGAGACCCGTGTTTACTTTAAGGCCCTTGCCCTGCGTATGCGCACCCCCCTAGCTAGGGGTCAGGGCTCTCTAGCCCGTAGCCCGATCCCGATCATCCGGCCCGCTGGATGCGCTTCTCAGCTCACCGGCCCTGGATGTGAGGTTACCGACTGTGCACTCCAAGTGCTCCAAGTGCTGTGGCCAACGTGGCAGTGTCCCATCAGCTCCCATCAGCAATTCGGACGGCGCGACTGCGCGCAGCACTCAGCGACAAGACCGCCCGGAGAGATGAGCGTATTTTCCACCGACCTCGCACACGGGCGCTACCATACGCCGCGCACCGTGTCAAGACCCAGAGCGTCATAGCGCCGCTCTGCGCTCTGTGTGCGGCGGACTGGCTGCAGCGGGGGAGGATGGGTGGGCACTGGACGACGTCGCGGGCGCCGCCTCGACCGGGCGCATCGGCGGCAGGCCACACAGAAGCCGTTGCAACGAGCCGGCGTCACGCACCTAGGAAACAAGGCCGCGTCCGGAGAGAGAGTATGCTGTCCCCGCCTCATCGGAGAAATTCCCGTTCGCGCGCTCATAGCACACTGCCGGACGAATGGCGCGCATAGAAGGTCTTGCTCTTGCTAAGGTAGGCTGCCACTGTTGGCGCGGCGGCTGTCCGCGCCGCCAGGGCGTGTACCTTTGGGTATCGTGTCGCCACGTCGAAGTGTGCAGCCTCGAGTGCTTGCGCAAAGGGGAAACCTGCTCGCAAAGCGACCAATACCGCCAGGTCGGCGCCCGTTGGGAAGGTGCGGCCGTGGACGAAGCCACTCTCGGGCACGAAGAGCTCGAGCACGCGCAAGTACTGGGCGAAGGTCGCGTTGATAGCCGCTGGCGGCCTAATAGCTCCTCGGTCCTCGACGCCCTGCAGGATATCCTCCTTGATCTGCGCAAACATGTCATCCACCGCACGTTGCTGCGGCGACAGCGCGAGAAAGCCCGGTGCGATGTCACGCACGTACCGCTCGATCGCGAGCGACTCCTGCAAGCAGCCGTATTCAAAGGCACACGATGGGAAGAGACCGGCGTGTGCAATCACCGGGACGTATCCACTCGGCGTCTTTGTCTTGTACCCTGATGTGTCGGTGCTGTCGACGATTGTCAGATTTCCGACTGCCGCATACAGGCGCGCCAATTCGGCGCGGCCCGCGACGTTGAAGTAGGTTAGCTTCGGAGCCTCTGCAGCAACGCGCGCTGCAAGAAGGACCCACAACCACTTGAGCGACTCCATGCTGGCGAAGAGGCACACGCACGCTCTTGGAGCCACTCTTGGACCCGAGTAGAGCGAGTAGAGCGAGCAGGCTCCGAGACGGAAAGAGCGAGCGCGCAGACTCCGCAGGCAGCCAGCTTCGCTCTCCGGATTTTCTTTTCTTTTTTTGTCTAAGTTCGAATTCTTTTTTGATAAGTCTCTTCCCCGCAACTGAGGGGGTGGTTGCGGAGTTCGACGCTCATCCGTCCGTTTCGCGCCCATTAGCGACGATGCTCTCGACGCTCCGACACCGTGGCGGGAAGAGGAAGGTGGGCGACACCCTCGGGAACGTACTTTTGGCTAAGAAAAGGGAGAGGGGTGTTTGTGTTCTTTAGGCCCCTCTCTCTCTCTCTCGTCGTACATGTAAGAACCAAAACCCAGTGACCAAAACCCAGTGAGATGATGGAGAGGGGGGACGACACCGCTCGATCTACATGTACCCTCTGGGGTCCCTCAGCGGCGTGCACCTCGATCCTTCCGTGTTTGTTATGACCCCCCCCCCGAACCCCCGATGAGCACACCAGCAAGGGAGGGCGAGACGATCGAGGGGTCCCGCACCATGCGGAATCGACCCTATCCAGTGCTCAAGTGCTCAAGACCAAATATAGGGTCAAAAAATCGAGAAAAATTCGACCTGCCGCCACGCAGTCCACCGCAGCGACTCTGCGAGCAGTCTCTTGCGAGCACTGCTCGCATAATAGAGTCTACTAGAGTGAGGCCCTTGACGGGCCCCGCCCCCAATGGGGCGGGGTTGAATGGGCTAGCGCTGGCGTGGCGTTGACATGAGCACAAAGTTGCTAATGTGCGTAGACGAACAAACACAGAGTAGGGTTGAATTCGTCCACTTTAAGGCTTGGGGAGTGCTTGGGGTGGCCTCAGGCATCCCCAAGGGAGTCGCAGCGGTGCCCCATAAGCCGCCATAAGCAGCTTAGCGATTGTCGAACCTCGAAGCGCGTTCGTTTGAAGAAAGGCACACGCGACACGGTACTATCGGGCCACCGGAGAGTCACCGGTAAACTTCGACACTTAGAGGGGTGAGAGCATGCATTATTGTGGCATATCATGTCACATAAGGTCGAGCTTGACTGCAGAAGCATCAAGAAGCGGATACTCCAACTCGACTGTGCCGGCAAACTGCCTCCTCACGCCGGCCGGCTGCCAGCAGCCGTCGCGGCCCGTGGCGTGCACCAGAGAGGGAGAGAGGTCGAGTCCGCATGGCTCAGGCCGGCCAGAAGGTGTGTGGCGACATCACCGTGGCAGGAGTGCGGAGAAGAGCTCGCCGAACGCGAGCAGCGGAAGGCCGAAGTGTGCCAGCGCAAGAGCCTCGCGAACGGGTGCAGAAGGAGCTCGCCGTGACACGATGCCGGGCGGTGGTGGTGCTCTGGCGGCTGTGCACAGTGGGAAAGGTCAGGCTGCAACAGCGTAGCACGATGGTAGTGCCCCGCTGCAGCCTGGCCTGACATGCACAGGGCGAACAGAGACCTTGCTATCGCCTGGCGCTCGTCTGGGCAAACTTTGACCGCCGCCCGGCTCGCCACGAGCACGCAGCGACAAAATGATGACCGTGTCGAAGTTGAGGCTGGTCGAGAGGAAGAGGCTGCCGTGCGAGCCGGCAACTGGCTGGCTCGGCGTGAACGGCCGGCGGCGACTTTTTGCCGAAGAGCGTGCCTGCCGAAGAGCGAGTCTGACTCAAAGTGCACGGAGTGGGTGCCGCCGACCGTCGGGAAGAGTCCGATGGGTGCCAGGAGGATCCAGAGAGCGATGAAGGCGCAAATTGCGCCGCCGAAAGCGGCGGTAGAGGCCAGGACGTGCGCGTGGGCCGGTCGGGCCACGTCCCGGGGCGAGCGATCGAGGGCCGCGGGGCTCGCCCCGCCGGCCGAGCGGTGCGAACGGCCGGTCGCCCGCTTCGGGTTGGACCCGCCGGGCGGTCCGGCGGCGGATGGCACGGCCGGGCGGGCCCCGGGAGGCAGGCGGGGCCGCGACAGGCGGCAGGGCAGAAAATCCCATTCGGAGAGTGGTTGGACAGACCCGGTTGCTACTTTCAAGGATAGGGACACCACGCTGGTGCGTGACAACAAATCTTTTCGATGCACATGCTGCGACGGCTGTCGCGGCTGACTTTCCCCGTCCGTCGGAGACTCTCCACGCACGCGAACGCGGCTCCCGAGACGTGGGCCACGATCGCGGAGGTCTCGCCGCTCTCGCCGTCCACTTCTGCCCTGGAGCTCGAGCTCGAGTCGTCACTCACCTTTGAACCGGGCCAGTGGGTGGACTTGTACATCCCTGCTATCGACCAGGCGCCCCGCGCGATGGCCAAACTCGTGGCCCGCCCCACCCGCTCATCGCGCGCGCACGGCTCAGGTCGGCGGCTACTCCATCACCTCGCTCCCGGCGGAGCTGCCGCGGCTGAGCCTTGCGGTCAAGGCGTCGGCGCACCCGCCGGCGGCCTGGTGCACTCGCGACGCGAGGGCGGGGGACCGCGTCGCGCTGCGGGTCGGCGGCAGCTTTGTACTGCGAGACACGCCCGCAGCTCTCTACGTGGCTGGCGGCGTCGGGATCAACCCCCTTTACAGCATGCTGCGAGCCCACTGCGACCGGGCTCCGCTGCGCCGCGCCGCACTGCTGTACACGGCGCAGCGGCACGACGAGCTTCTCTTCACAGCGCAGCTCTCGCGCCTGGCGCAGCGCCTTCCGGGCCATACACGCTTCAGGAAAAAGCAAGCCGCGCCTCGCGAGGTCTCGACCCGCTCTCGCTTTGAGCTCGGCTGCGCCCGGCCCCTCGCCTCCCCGCAGGCTCGGCGCGACGCGCGAGCCGTCCTCCGCCGCCGCTCCTCCCCTCCCCGGAGCCGGCCGCCTAGACGGGCGCATCGGTGATGCGGCGCTCGAGGAGGCGCTGCGCTGGCTGGGGTGCGAGCCAAACGAGGCTCGCGCCGCGGGGTGGGCGGGCGGGTCCGCAGCCGCCGCGGACGACCGTGCCCACCGCCGCCGCCCGCCGCCCTCCACAGGTGCGCGAGGGCAGCGCGGTCCCGTGGATGGCGGAGAGCGTGGCGCGCGAGCCGGGCACCGCGAGCGAGGCGTGCGCGGAGGGCGTGTGCGCGTATGTCTGCGGACCGCCGCGCATGACCGATGAGATCTGCGCCACGCTGCGGCGGATGGGCGTCGGGCAAGTGCACGCCGAACGATGGTGGTGAGCGCTGGTGGCACACGCACCGCAATGCGTCGTCCAGGCTGCCGGGAAAGCCGGGTCTGACTAAATTTGTTCAGCGCCAGTGCGCGCAGTCCCGTGCCCAGTGTTGTGCGGTCGCACCCCCGGCGCGCTCGGAACCGAACCCTGGGTTCTGACTTTTTGCTGGAGGGTATAAGGTATGGTAGCGTCCGCCAGCCCAGATCAAGACCATACCCCCCCGCCTGCTCGCTCGCTGCTGGCAGACCTGGCCACCTGCTTGGGGGTATGGGTGGGCTCGTCTTGGGCGGTTGTCAGGACCATGCCCCCCCCCCCCCCCGGGCCCCCCCCCCGCCCCCCGCCCCCGCCCCTCCCTCAAGCCTCTGCGGCCACACCGCCTACTCGGGGATGCGGCCTGTAGACGGCTTCTGAGAGGGCTCGGGGACGGACACGCTGGGCGGAACGGGTCCTGGTAGGCTCGCGTCGGCGGCGGGCGACTACCAGCGCGCCATCGACATCTACGAGCAGGCGCGTGGGTGGTCGTAACGACCCGCCGCTCGTAGTGACACGAGCGCACGCGACTCCTCTCGCCCTCCAGCGCAAGGCGCAAACATGCACACACTCACACTCTTGATTCACACTCCAGAGGACTAGCCAGGCTGCGAGCCTCCCCAGTCGCGACAAGTGGCTCTTGACTTTCTGAGGGCGGCCGGCACGGCCGCACCACCCCTCTCATCGCACGAGGCTGAGCGCCACGCACAGAGAGAGGGCACGTAGAGACTGAACAGCCAGCACGCCTACGAACCGCGGCACAACAGATACACGCGAGAGGCGAGAGGCGAGAGCAAACCAGTCATCTCTCTCTCCGGCCCCTCGCCTGCCGTGCGCTGCCCCGCCCCCTCGCCCGCACCCGACCGGCCCTTGCGCACCCTCAGGTGGGCACGGCCGCGCTCGAGTCCAACCTTCTCAAATGGAGCGTCAAGGACTACTGGCTCAAGGCACCCCCCCAGCCCCTCCCCTCCCCCAGCCCCTCGCCCCTCACCCCACCCCCCAACCCCCACGGCACCCCTCAATGGTTTTGGCTCCCCCCTCTCTCTCACGCACCCCTCCGAGACCTCCCTTTGGGCCAGCCCGCCCTGCTCTCCTCATTCCTGCGGCGGTCGGTCGGTGACAGGCGGGAATCTGCCACCTTGCCACCGGGGACGGAGGGGCGGCGGCTTCCGCGGTTCGGAGGTATAACACGATGGATGCCTCCTTCGAGAAGACGCGCGAGGGGATGCTTCTCGAAAACCTCACAAAGGCGTTTGGAGACGCCGACGCCGACGCCTTCACCGAGCACATTCGCGCGTACGACGAGATCTCGCGGCTCAGTCCAGAGATGACGACCCTGTTGCTCGAGGTCAAGAACACCATCAAGGCGCAGGTCAATGACATCACGTGAAGGCTGTGGCCGTCGCTCGCTCGTCGGCTCGCCGCCCGTGGGCGCGCCCGCTGTGCGCTGTGGCTGTGGCTGGACCGGCACGGCTTTTGTGTTTGTAGGGGCAGCGAGACTAGCGGTATCATCATATCATTTCACAGCCTTGTAATTGAAAATTACGTTCACTCCTCTCCTAGAAAAAAGAAAAATAGCACAACGCGCCGCCC
This sequence comes from Emiliania huxleyi CCMP1516, assembly GCF_000372725.1. Taxonomy (NCBI): domain Eukaryota; phylum Haptophyta; order Isochrysidales; family Noelaerhabdaceae; genus Emiliania; species Emiliania huxleyi. The sequence goes on from NW_005200600.1 coordinate 520,185, forward strand.
AGAAGGCGTGTGGGTTGCGGGACCTACTCGCCATGCCGCCGGTCGCGGCGGGTGATGCGGCCAAGTGGGCGTTGCTGCTCAGGCAGCTGGGCACGACCTCGTCGATGGAGGAGGCCGTGGTTTTTGCGGTGGAAAATCCAGGCAAGGCTGACGAGTTTGTCGCGGCAGCCGTGAGCTGGATGCGGGTGCGCTCTTGTCTCTAATCATGGGCGTTCTCCGTTTCGACCCACGAAGACTCGCCCTGCCCTTTTGATTCCTAGGTTAACGCTGGGCTCCGGATGCGGATTCTGATGGCTATCGACCAGATCTGCGCACGGGCGTCTGCGGCTCCATCTGCCGAAGCGAGCGGCTCGCGCCCTGCCTTTGTCAACGCCGTCCGAGCGTACATGACGCTGATGTTCAAGGCACTGCTCTTGCGCGACGGGCCGACGCAGCCGCCCGCGGACATGACCGTCCGGGTGCGTAAGCTCCTCCAAAAGTGGGAGAAGCGAGGCACGTTTTCGGCCGCCGAGCTCGGGGACGCACGTTCTTTGCTTGACGCGGCGGAGGGTACGGCGCCCGCGGCGGCCCAGCCGACCGACCGCGGCGCGAGGCACGAGGAGGAGGCGGGAATCCGACCAGGCAGCTCGGGCGGCGACATCAGCGCGCGTGGCGGCAGGATAGCAGGCGGCGGCGGTGGCGGCGGCGGTGGCGGCGGCGGCAGAGGCGGCGGAGGCGGAGGCGGAGGCGGAGGCGGAGCGAATAGCAGCGGTAGCGGCGGTGGCCGCAGCGGCCCTTCATGTGGGTCGGCACGCGAGGGCGGCGCGACGGGGCGGGGAGGGGGCGACAGTCCGCACGGCGAGCCGGCGCGCAGCGTGGGCCGTGTCTCGCTGCCTCCTACTCCTCCCGGAGTGGTGCCGGCTGCCCTAGGATGCTGGCTCGGCCTTGCCGCTCTGTCCTCCTCGTCTCCTTCCCCCCGTCTCCGACTCTCCCTCTCCTCCCTCTCCCCCTCT
>NW_005200600.1:521943-522896 GCF_000372725.1 Emiliania huxleyi CCMP1516
GTCCGGCCCTAATAGGGCGGCGCAGACTCGCCCGCGACGGTGCTGCAGATGCCGGCGGCGCCCACCGGTTCCGCCTCGCCGCTGCCTGCTGCCCTCCCCGCCGCCGCGTCGCAGCAAACGGCGCCAGGCTTCGCTGCCGGGGAGGCGGCGGCAGCGGCGGCCGGCAGCGGCAGCGGCAGCGGCGCGGAGGCGGGCGCGGGCGCGGCGGCGCTACCGCTGCACACCTCTGCCGGGCAGCAGGAGGGGCAGGAGGGGCAGGAGCAGGCCGGGCTGCCCCCACGGCGCAGTCCGGCGGCGGAGCGAGAGCGGCGCGGCAGCGGCGAGTCCGCCCCCCGCCGACCCGGCCGCGACGGCAGCCGCGGACGGTCCGAGTGGGACAGTTACCGCGACCGCGACCGGGGCCGGTACAGCGAAGGTCCGCCCGTCGCTCACTTAGCCGAGATTCGCCGGGATGTGCCACAGCCTCGGCGCACCTCGGCGCACTTCGGCGCACCTCGGCGCACCTCGGCGCACCTCAGCGCCACAGGGCATGACGACCGGCGGGGCCGAGACCGAGTGTGAACGGCGCCTCTTCACACCTCGGCGTCTGTGAACAGGACACCGAGCCCGAGACCGAGACCGGCGGCGCGGAGGGGGGGGCGAGTGGCGGCCGGACTGGCTTGCAAACAAGACATCGCCCGCGTCCCTCGAGTAGGCGGCGCTCTTCGTCGCGATCCCGAGAGAGCTACGAGCGGCGCAGGTGGGGCGGGCGCGAGTGGCGCGACCGCAGGCGCGCCTCCATTGGCGGCCATCCGGCGCCAGGCCCTGAGCCGGCGCCAGGCCGAGTCTAAGACGAGGTTGTTGTCCCCTTCGTAGTTGGCGGAGCCGCAGCCGCGGCGACCGCGGCGACCGCGACCGCGACAGGGGACGCGACTACCGGCACCGAGACTTCCGTTCACGGTCGAGGAGCAGGA
>NW_005200600.1:522996-524194 GCF_000372725.1 Emiliania huxleyi CCMP1516
CGCGATGCGGCGCGTCTCGCGCAAATGCCGGGGCGCCGGCGGGTGCGGGCGAGCGGGAGCTCGGGCGGCGCGAGCCGAGGTTGTGCATGTCCTTGTCCACGGGGGGGGCGTCGCCGCGTCACGCCAGTGTTCGCCAGTGTCACTAACACTATCAGATATTTCGGTAGGAGAACACTTAAACTGTCAGGCAGAGTCGCCCGGGGTGCGGGGAGATACACAGAACACACCCACACACCAGACACGAGACCGCACGGGGGAGCAGAGGAAGTCCAGAGGAGTGCGAATACCAATACGTCCCGAGATCGGCCGCGTCAGAGCAAATGTGCACATTCGTACGGGCCTGCAGCGGCTGGTCCTGATGCGCACGCCGTGAAAAAAAATGGGTTTTTACTGCCGGCAGCCTCAGATGCACGCCGTGGGAAACAGAACTCCAGGGCATGCCCTGCGTGCGTGCGCGGGGCGGGGCGGGCGGGGCGTTTTATGTTCGTACGTCGGCCATCTGTACATCTATTTATTTACATAATGCTCGGCACGACGGTACGGAGCGCGGCCGCCGTGCGCCCGAGAAAGACCGCGCAATATGCTGTAATTTTTATCATGCGTGATAGCGAGCCATCCCGGAGAGACGCGGTGAAAGCGAGCCCGACACTGTCAGGCGAGACGCCTCCCATGTCGAAGTCGCTGTTCCTCTGCCTGGCCATCTGCAAGACCGTCTTCGGCCTCGCCGGCAACGACCTCGGCTCGGACGACGTGAAGCTCGACGTGGAATGGCTTGAGGCGTCGTCCGACTGCCACAATCTCCCCACGAACGCTACGCGCCAACAGTCGCACACGATCAACCCCCGCATCGGTGACATGAGCTGGGCGCTTTCCAAAACCTCCGATTATGACAAAGCGCCAAACGAAGCAAGGGTCGTGTGCCACCTTCAGTTCGCTCTTCAAAACGTGCTGAAGGCGAGGGGGAAGGCTCGCGCGGCGTCCATTCTCAAGGCTTACATCGAGAAGGGCGAGTTCCCTCAGCACGACATCGAACCAGCGCAAGGGACTGTCATGCTCGGGGCCGTCAAAGGCGTGTCCACAGCCGCAATCCGGAAGCCCCTGTTCATCGACGCCCACGGCACACCGTGCGCGGTCGCGTCCCTGATGCAGCAGACCGCACACGCCGGCCTGGCTAGCCGCGTGTCCCGCGCTTGGAGCA
>NW_005200600.1:524294-568737 GCF_000372725.1 Emiliania huxleyi CCMP1516
TCGCTGCAACAACAGGTATGTGCCCGACGGCAGAGAGGAGGAGCACAACGCTTGGGTCTCCTCGACCGAGTCATCACCGGACATGCCGCACCAGTCCCCGCCCGTCGCGGTTCGTAGCGCGCCGCGTTCGCCCCCTGCCCTCGCCCCCCAGACACACCCCCTCGTAAGGCCCGCTTTCGGTGGGGCGAGTAGGGCGGCGCAGACTCGCCCGCGACGGTGCTGCAGATGCCGGCGGCGCCCACCGCTTCCGCCTCGCCGCTGCCTGCTGCCCTCCCCGCCGCCGCGTCGCAGCAAACGGCGCCAGGCTTCGCTGCCGGGGAGGCGGCGGCAGCGGCGGCCGGCAGCGGCAGCGGCAGCGGCGCGGAGGCGGGCGCGGGCGCGGCGGCGCTACCGCTGCACACCTCTGCCGGGCAGCAGGAGGGGCAGGAGGGGCAGGAGCAGGCCGGGCTGCCCCCACGGCGCAGTCCGGCGGCGGAGCGAGAGCGGCGCGGCAGCGGCGAGTCCGCCCCCCGCCGACCCGGCCGCGACGGCAGCCGCGGACGGTCCGAGTGGGACAGTTACCGCGACCGCGACCGGGGCCGGTACAGCGAAGGTCCGCCCGTCGCTCACTTAGCCGAGATTCGCCGGGATGTGCCACAGCCTCGGCGCACCTCGGCGCACTTCGGCGCACCTCGGCGCACCTCGGCGCACCTCAGCGCCACAGGGCATGACGACCGGCGGGGCCGAGACCGAGTGTGAACGGCGCCTCTTCACACCTCGGCGTCTGTGAACAGGACACCGAGCCCGAGACCGAGACCGGCGGCGCGGAGGGGGGGGCGAGTGGCGGCCGGACTGGCTTGCAAACAAGACATCGCCCGCGTCCCTCGAGTAGGCGGCGCTCTTCGTCGCGATCCCGAGAGAGCTACGAGCGGCGCAGGTGGGGCGGGCGCGAGTGGCGCGACCGCAGGCGCGCCTCCATTGGCGGCCATCCGGCGCCAGGCCCTGAGCCGGCGCCAGGCCGAGTCTAAGACGAGGTTGTTGTCCCCTTCGTAGTTGGCGGAGCCGCAGCCGCGGCGACCGCGGCGACCGCGACCGCGACAGGGGACGCGACTACCGGCACCGAGACTTCCGTTCACGGTCGAGGAGCAGGAGCCGATGATTTGCCCCCCCCCCCCCTCCCCCCCCCGCCCGCCTCTTCTGGTGCGTGCCCTGAGCCAAAAGTACGGGCGGGTGTGCCCGCGATGCGGCGCGTCTCGCGCAAATGCCGGGGCGCCGGCGGGTGCGGGCGAGCGGGAGCTCGGGCGGCGCGAGCCGAGGTTGTGCATGTCCTTGTCCACGGGGGGGGCGTCGCCGCGTCACGCCAGTGTTCGCCAGTGTCACTAACACTATCAGATATTTCGGTAGGAGAACACTTAAACTGTCAGGCAGAGTCGCCCGGGGTGCGGGGAGATACACAGAACACACCCACACACCAGACACGAGACCGCACGGGGGAGCAGAGGAAGTCCAGAGGAGTGCGAATACCAATACGTCCCGAGATCGGCCGCGTCAGAGCAAATGTGCACATTCGTACGGGCCTGCAGCGGCTGGTCCTGATGCGCACGCCGTGAAAAAAAATGGGTTTTTACTGCCGGCAGCCTCAGATGCACGCCGTGGGAAACAGAACTCCAGGGCATGCCCTGCGTGCGTGCGCGGGGCGGGGCGGGCGGGGCGTTTTATGTTCGTACGTCGGCCATCTGTACATCTATTTATTTACATAATGCTCGGCACGACGGTACGGAGCGCGGCCGCCGTGCGCCCGAGAAAGACCGCGCAATATGCTGTAATTTTTATCATGCGTGATAGCGAGCCATCCCGGAGAGACGCGGTGAAAGCGAGCCCGACACTGTCAGGCGAGACGCCTCCCATGTCGAAGTCGCTGTTCCTCTGCCTGGCCATCTGCAAGACCGTCTTCGGCCTCGCCGGCAACGACCTCGGCTCGGACGACGTGAAGCTCGACGTGGAATGGCTTGAGGCGTCGTCCGACTGCCACAATCTCCCCACGAACGCTACGCGCCAACAGTCGCACACGATCAACCCCCGCATCGGTGACATGAGCTGGGCGCTTTCCAAAACCTCCGATTATGACAAAGCGCCAAACGAAGCAAGGGTCGTGTGCCACCTTCAGTTCGCTCTTCAAAACGTGCTGAAGGCGAGGGGGAAGGCTCGCGCGGCGTCCATTCTCAAGGCTTACATCGAGAAGGGCGAGTTCCCTCAGCACGACATCGAACCAGCGCAAGGGACTGTCATGCTCGGGGCCGTCAAAGGCGTGTCCACAGCCGCAATCCGGAAGCCCCTGTTCATCGACGCCCACGGCACACCGTGCGCGGTCGCGTCCCTGATGCAGCAGACCGCACACGCCGGCCTGGCTAGCCGCGTGTCCCGCGCTTGGAGCACCCTCCTGGTGGACGAGTTCGACCTGAAATCCAAGCTTGGGCAAGAGGTCGCGGCCTGGGCACAGTCGGAGCTCGATCTCAGCACATGCGACCTCGCAGTGATTCAGCCGACGTACGAGCACATGAAGAGCGCGCGCTACATGCTGCAGGAGCGACGTAAAAGGGTCATGCGCCTCGAACTCGAGGCCGCCCAATTGGCGAAGCGGCTGGGCTCAATCAACAAAACGCTGTCAATCGCTCGCAAGCTGCTCGCCGCTACTGAAGTCCGAACCCTGCACAACAGGTGCCGACTCGCTCGGTCGGTGCTGTTCGATCCTGCCGGCCCGCCCGCCGGACAAAGCCGCCGCCACCGGCCCTCATGTCGCACTTTGGCAGCCTGGCATTCGCTGCGGCGACCGCGATTGCTGCGTGGCAGAGCCCGCGAGTGCACCGCGCGCCCAACCCGCACGCGGAGCTTGTCGTCGTTCTCGAGCAACCGCGACACCTCGGAGGCTTCCTCGGCAACTCTGGCTCGGTGGCTCCGCTGCCCGGCGGCCGCTTCTGCGTCAGCGACACCTCGAGCGGCCGCGTCCTTCTCATCGGCTCCGACGGGACGCGCCTCGCCTCGTCGCCCGCAATGTTCGAAGCTCCCGCTGCGCTCGCCCTCTCGCCTAGCTGCGATAGCGTGTACCTGGCCGACGCGACGGGCCACGCTCTCCACCGCCTCTCCCTCCCGGACCTGTCGCCCATCTGCAGCACCCGCCCGGTCGAGGGCGCGAGAGGCCTCTGCTACCCGGCCGGGCTCGCCGTCTCGCCTCGCGACGGGCGGGTGTTCGTGTCCGACAAGGGGAACCACCGCGTCGTGTGCTACGACGCCGCCCTGTCGGTCGAGCTCTTCTCGCACGGCCGCTGCGGTGGCGGCGAGGGCGAGCTCAACTCGCCGAGCGGGCTCGCCCTGCTCGGCGGCGGCGGCGCAGAGGAGGAGCGGCTGGTCGTCGCAGACACGGACAACCACCGGCTGGTCCTCCTCGGCTCGGAGGGCGGCTTCGTGCGCTCGATCGGAGGCCGGAGCGACGCCCCGCCTCCCGGCCTCTCCGAGCCCGAGTTCCTCGAGTGGCTGTCGAGCAGAGGCGCGGCGCAGAGCGGCGCCGTCCGCCTCACGGAGCCGTCTGGCGTCGCCGTCACCGCGGCGGGCAGGCTGCTCGTGAGCGAGCGGGCGAGCGGAGTGTGGCACCTGCTCGCGCCGGACGGCGGGCGGGTGCGGTCCGGCTTCCGGCCGCACCAGCGGCTGCTCGAGGAGGGTGTCGGCCGCGAGGCGTGCGAGGGAGGCGAGGGCGGGCAGGAGGAGGACGGCGCCGGGAGCTGGGCCTGTGGCTTGGCCGGAGGGTCGCGAGCCGGCGACGCGGGGCGCGTCTTTCTGGTGGAGGACTGCGGCGCGCGCGTGCGGATTGCGCGGACGGTGCGACTGGTTTAAGGCTCGACGATTTGTGTGGATTGCTATATGCTAATAAAAACAAAAATTCGCTTGAGCTTGCTCGGGGGCCTAGCTCTGCTCCGGGACGACGGACTTCTCCACGCGGAGAGCCGCGCGCCGGCGGCGCGTGTGGGTGCGCCGGGCACTGACACGCGACGCCGACGGCGAGACACGGCCACGATTACCCGTCTGCCGTCACTCCCTCTCGCACAAGGGCCGCAAGCGAACACCATTAAGTGGGTCCTTTTGCTTTTACACGAGGAGAGCTCGATAAACTGGAGGGGCCAAAATACGCTGCGCGAGGAGAGCGGACTGCGGAGCTACGCCTGCAACGGAGACAGGGGCACGTGATTGCAGAGGCAAAACTGGAATGCACCCGGCGGCGAGCGGGGCAATGCCGGCGAGTTGCGAAAGCCGCTTGATTGGGTTGCGCCTTTGATATTCATGGCTGTGAAGTACTCCTCTGGGCAGACACGAACTTGTGCGCGGTCGGCGAGAAAGCTCACTTGGCAGTGTTGGCACAAACGCTGGTAGGCAGACGGGCCATACGTCTTGGGCTTGTAAACCCCCTCGTTTGGGCAGCCCGAGCCAACACGATGGGCCAGACAGACTCGTGTCTCGCCCTCGGGCGCAGCCGCGTTGCTATCGCTCCACATGGGGTCACGGACGGTCGCAACTTGCTTGCTCGTCGATGCTTGCTCGTCGACGATCCGCCTCCAGCGACACTGCCGCGCTGCAGGATGCGGCTCTTAGACGGGCGTGCGACCCTCCTACTCCTAGCAGGCGCACAATCAGTGAACGGTCAGACTCTGCACCTCCCGAGCTGAGGACTGCGGCCCGGAGCTCGAATGCTGGTGCAGCTTCTGCTTCGGCGATCCGTGCGTGGAGAGCGCACCCTCACCGCCACCCGGCTGTTCACCCATTGACCAATGCATCCTGAGCTAATTGCGCTCAAGGTCGCTGTGACTGGGCTGGCGTAGTCGACGGGCATCCGCCACCCCCTCGCTCGCCACCGCCCCCAATGACCTGCGTAGACGACGAGGAAGGTGCGCGTGGCTTGAGGATGGCGTGTGCGATGACGGCGGGCCAACGGACTGCTCCGACTGCGGGCCACGGCCGCCGCCGCCGCCGCCAGCGCCGCCAGCGCCGCCGCCAGCGCCACCGCTGAGCCCTGGAGAGGTGCAGCTCGGTTGCGACTTTGGGCATCCTGCAGTCTCGAATGACTGGTCCTGGTGGTGCAACTGGGAGTCTTCCGCGCAGTATTCCCCAGATTCGTTCAACTGTGAGTGGCCGAATGTCTGCGACGATCAAATAGCCAGCGGCCGGTGGTTACGTCAGACAGGCAACACGCCGTGCTCGCCGTATTGGCAGCACAAGCAGTGCCAACTGACGGGGCCACATGGGGACCACACAAGCGTCAACGGTTTCTTCATCTACCCGCAGAGCGACATCCAACCACCAGACAAGGCACTCGCTCAGGAGTGCCGCGTTCTCGCTCACTGGCCAGGCCTCTCTCTCCTTCTTCTATCACATGTTTGGCGCCGAGATGGGGTCTCTCTCGCTCATGGCGTACGACGGCAGCGAGTGGTCGCCGCTGTGGAGCAGGAGCGGCGACCAGGGAGTCGAGTGGCGCAACGCGGTTGTCCTTATCCCCGACACGACAACTAGGCTTCGCTTCGACGGACTGGTCTCTGGCGAGTATTCGGACATGGCGCTGGACGACATATCGTTTGCGCCCCTGGCTAGCCCGTGGCCCCCTCCTTCGAATCCGCCTCTACCACCGATGCCCCCAATGCTGCCCGCTCCACCATCGCCCCCACCCCCGCCTTCGCCTGCGCCCTCGCCGCCGTACACCTGCGTTGACGCAGAGAGCACCGGAATCATGTTCAGCAACGGGAACGAAGCCAGCTGCAGCGACAACGGCTATTGTGGTTCCGTCCTCACTCAGGGTTCTGTCGCTGGTGGGCCCACCGTCGCCATCATGGACGTGTGCACGCTCACTTGCGGCGGCTGTCCGCCGTCGCCACCACCACTGCCGTCTCCACCGCCACCGCCACCGCCACCACCACCACCGCCACTACCGCCACCACCGTCGCCGCCACCGCCGCCACCGCCACCGCCGCCGCCGCTGCCGCCGCCGCCTCCGCCACCACCGCAACCACCGCCACCACCGCCGCTGCCGCCGCCGCCGCCACCGCTGCCGCCACCACCATCAGCACCACCAAAACCGTCGCCCTCTTATGTCATTCCGATCGTAGCTACAGCCAATGGCGTTGCTCTCACGTCTCTCGGGTGTGCCGCCATCTGGTGCATCTGGGGTCGCAAACGCGGCAAGCGCAGCCCTGACTCGTCGGCTGTGGCAGCCGCGTTGCAAGGTCTACATACCCGTCTTGCGCGACTGGGGGTACTTCTGACGACGGATTTCGTAAGGTGGTTGCACTTGCTCCGTTGGGGCTCTCCGAGGTGTCTGGATACGGCAGCGATGCTTTGACCGCGTGGCAGCGAGGCGTTGTGGCGATTGCTGCACGCCTGAATTCGAGAAGCAAGATCATCGGAAGCGGTTTCATCGTCGACAAGGAGCAGATGCTCTTCGCGACCTGTGCTCACGTCGTCAATAAAGCCGGCGGAGGCGAAGTTATGATTGGATTTGGCAGCCCTGCGGACTTGAGCTTGCTGGTGCGTGCAGAGGTGGTGGAAGGATGTCTTGATTCGTCGGGGGGCCGAGCGACTACGCGGTCCTCAGGATTAAGTCGGACACCGTAGAGACGGTTGAGGCTTGGACACAAGCTCGTGCCCTCCCGGTGGGCGATTCGGCCGAGGTCAAGGTTGGGTCAGACGTGGTGCTGCTTGGATATGGCAGGTCCATGCTTGAAAAGAAGAGCAAGGATCAGACAAGCACCAAAGGAACGATCATCAGAGGCCAAGTGGCAACGGAGGCTTCCTTACCACTGACGCTCTCATGCTGGCGGGCCACAGCGGAGGACCAGCTCTGAACAATCGAGGGGAGGTTGTAGGGTGGAGCATTGCTTCGGTGAACGACGAAGTACAAGAGGGTGTGAAGTACGCTTCCGGCATCAACAAGCTAGGTCCGATAAATGAGATGTTGTCTGCATTAGCGAAAGCTATGGGGCGCTCTGAGACCGACGTGCGTGCAGCGCAGACTGGCACTGTCCCGGCTGGCCAGTACAAGCTGCGCAAAGATAGCACGAGGACCCAGCAAGAACAGACGGAGATCATTGGGCGGGCACTTCTTTCCACTTTCGCATTCGGCTGCCCTCCAGAGAGGATCCCAGTCCGTTGGACGGTCAACGCGGGCATCAAAAGGTGCTCTGCACAGCTAATATAAACGCCTCAGATACCTGTGTTTCCATTGCATTTGAGACTTCGTGAGAGAGCGAAATGAGTGATTAGATGTCAAATATCACGAAAAATGTCACGGAAAGGCGCGCCAGCCAGGGTCACTCCATCCGTGGCTAGTCTGTTGGCTCGTCTGTGAGCTGGCGCTGCCAAAGTCTGCAAATGAGAGGAGGTCGATGTCGGGCGCACTGACCTGTGGCGCCGCGTGGGTGGCCGCCGCACCGCCAAAATCCGCAAACGAGAGGAGGTCCATCTCTCCGGTCGGAGGAGTCGCAGGGGCAGCCTGTCTGGCGGGGCGGGCCTCACAATACTCTGTGGCAGCCTTTTCGGCCTGCGGTGCCGCGGCCGCCGCGCAGTACCGCCGGCGCTCATACTTGTCACGGATCCACGCAGCGACCTCGCGGTCGGGAGAGGCCGCCGTTGGCCGCGGCAGGTCTGGCGGGACCCTGGCCTCGTACAGCGCTGCCGCTTTGACGTTACCCACCGCGCGCAGCAGCTCCACCTCCTCCGGCTTCCACGCGTCGAGGCCGAGACACTTGCCGCGCGTCACGTGAGCGCCGAGCGCGCGGTGCAGGCCGTAGCAGCGATTGCACAGAAAGACGCCGAGCGTGACGGAGACAAAGCGGATGCGCCGGCGCTCATCGCAGTCCGCACACACGCTGTTTGCCGGCAGCTTGGCAAGCCGTTCCACCTCGGCGCTCAGCCGCGCTTGCAGCTTGGTGTCGCGCTTGTAGGCGTATGGGTCGGCCATCGGGCTGGAGGAAGCCGGCAGCGTCCCAGTCCCGATGGGCGCCGGGAGAAGTTTTTACATCTTGAGTTCCCTTGTTCTTTTCTTGGCGGCTCCGGTGCCGGTGATAGTACTAGCACCAATCCGCACTAGTCCGCGTTCTTTTCTGTGAATTGTGTGTTCGACTCGACTGCCACAAGTGACCATCCGTTTGTGTTAGGTCTGTTGTTGGCAAATCAGGACACAGAGCTCAAACACACAAATACACACAGCGTTTGAGAGAGAGACTCTCTTTTCCCAGCGTTTGTGATCTATGTACTATTAACATGAACGAGAAGGAAGAAAAATCTGCTCTGAACGAAGGCGCTCACAGACAAAATGAAGTGTTGATCCCCGCACCCCGGGAGAGACGCACGGCCGGCAGAGGCCGAGAGGGCAGAGCGGCACGCTACGCAAACTCCCTCTTGCTCCTCGTCGATGCTCGGTAGAGCCGCTTCAGCAGCTGCACCACCGAGCGGCAGTCCTGGTGCGTCCCCTCCTCGGCGAGTGCGACGGCGCGGCGCTGGAGGTGCTCCACCCGCTCGAGGGGGGGCGGGTGCGTGTCGGTCCACGAGGCGCGCGTGTGGCCGCTCGCCTCGCCAACCTTGGCCATCATCGAGCTCGCGGCGCGGATGTCGAAGCAGCCCGCGTGCAGGATGCCGATGCCGCAGTCGTCCGCCTGCGCCTCGGAGACGCGCGAGTACTCCTTGACGTAGGCGGCCTGTGGGGTCAGGGTGAGGGTGAGGGTGAGGGTTGGGGTCGGGGTTGGGGTTAGTACTCCTTGGCCGTAGGCGGCCTCGAGCCACTGCCCGAAGGTGGCGGTGAGGACGAACTCGAGCACGCCCGTCGGGTCGATGAGCGAGAGCACCACCAGCTGCGCGGTCGCGGCGATGGCGGTGTGCCTAGAGTGCACAGGCTCGCGGCTGAGGCTGCGAGGGTGGGGTCGGTGCATGGCAGCTCTCTTGCGTCTCGCGGGGAGGGTAGAGAGCTACGAACACGGGTGGAGCGGCGTTGCGCGGCGTGTCTCCTCACGGGGTGCTGGCTGCGGAGTGTCTCTTCCGCATCTGAGGGTGGCGTGCTCGAGCTGCCGCTCGCCGTGCGCAAAGACGACGTGCGAGAGCTCGTGCGCTATCAAGAAGGCGAGCTCGTCCTCGGTCGGCGTGAGTGCGTGCAGCAGCCCCTCGTGCACAAAGACGTGCCGCGGGCAGTACGGCGACACAAACGCGTTGATCCCCTCCGAGTTGGTCACCAGCCACGTCCACTCGCCCGCGATCCGCTCGGCGCCCGCGCGCAGGTCGCGCAGGTGGTCGCGCAGGTCTCCGAGGTACTCGCCGCGCGCCTTGGCCGCCTCGAGCTCCGCCTCGAGCCGCGCCGTCTCGTGCGCGACCCACGCGCGCGTCGCCGCCAGCACCCGCTCGCCGACCGCCTTGACGTGCACCTGCAGCGGCGAGTCGGCGCCGTGCGCCTCTGGCTTGGCGCCGCGGCTCGAGACGTGCTGCGACTCGAGGATCGCCTTGACGAGCGTCTTGACCATCCCGTCCGGGTCCTGCAGCGCCTCGGTGTGCCCGGCCGCCTTGCCGGTCTGGTACAGCGTGAAGCCAAGCACCGCCACGCGGAACACGCGAACAGGACGTCGGAGGTACCACGGCGCCTCGGGGACGATGCTGCGCGCCGCCGACGCGGCGCCGCTCGTGCTGCTCAGCAAACGGCGGCAGGCGCGGAGGCGGACGCCGCGAAGCAAAGCGCGAAGCGGCAGCGTGTGCGCGCAGGCCATGGCCCGGTCGGCGGGAATTTTTTTCCCAGAACAGGCAGCTAGTGCGGGACTCGGTAGTTGTGACCCCCCCTGAGTGGACAGGAGAGAGAGAGCTTTTGTGGTGTTGGTGTACGCAACAACGGGACAGGGTAGTCGTTCTCTCTAGCTCCCCTTCTAGCTCTCGTTAGCATGAGCTGCGCCCTGTGTGGTCCGACCCCTTTTGCGCAGCAACACCTTAAACTTTTAGGCCCTCCAAATTCGGGTCGGAGCGTAGCGGAGTGGGGCCCGAGTTTGAAAAGGGCGACGGACGCTTGCGTCCTAGCCTCCAACAACGCCTCCCCGGCGCTAGGCCCCCGCAAAACGATTTTTTCTCTTTTCCCGGTAAAGTTGTTCCTGTTGGTTTTCAGCTTCCAGTATGGCTGGAAGAGGGGGTATGGACCCGCGCCTCGACCCGCGCCGAGAGCTCTACCTGCCCGCCGCCTTCGACGGCGCCTACGTGCTGCCCGACGGCCGCTACGGGCAGGCAGTCCCGCAGTATGGGCCAGGCGGCTCGTGCATCGGCGGCTCGCAGCCGATGATGCACGCCGTCGTCCACCCGCCTCAGCAACGTATGTCGCGTGTGCGGCTGCAGGATGCGGCCGGCAAGGACATATCGATGGACGATCTGCGGGACGGCGGCGACGGCGTCGGCTGCGATGGCGCTGTGGAGGCCGCCGAGGCCGTGGCGGGCGACGCAGCGGCGGCGGGAATGTGGCAGGTTGCGCCCGGGGCCATGGCGCCGATGGGCATGGTGCCTCCGATGGCGCCACCGTTCCTCGGCTACATGCCAGGCATGCAGCGCTGGCAGCACATGGAGATGGGCGCCGCGATGCACCCTGGCATGCAGCACCACGCGTATGTGCCGATGGCGGCGCACGGCCGCGGGTTCGAGCCGCCGGGTGGGTACCAGCACTCGCAGGCGCAGGCGGGACACCTCGCCGACGCCGGCCTGCCGGGGTACGGGAGGCCGATGGCGGAGTGGAACCAGCCGCTGTACCCGCCGCCGCTGCCGCAGGACGACGGGGTTCGGCCCCACGCCCTGCCGCCACGGCCGCCACCGGCCGAGAGGCCGGAGGCGTCCTCCGCCGACGCGCCGCCGCGTGTCGACCTGGGGGCGGCGCGCCCGGACCACCCGCGCGTGGGGGCACTCTCCGGCGCCGACCCCTCCACCCTCGCCCGCGCTGCTGCCCTCTCCGCCTCTCCGCAGCACTCGGTCAGCGCCGGCAGCGGCGGAGCCTCACCCGTCGGCGCCTCACCCGCCGGCGGCGCGCTGCCGGGCGGTCCGAACGCCACGAGCTGCATACGCCCCGCCGCGAACGGCGTCTCTTCACGCCTGTCGCTGTGAACAGGCCTACCGGGAGGCGGCTCGCCCCTCACTCCCATGCACCCAGGGCTGGCGGCCATCCCGTCGCCGGCAGTCTCGCCCGCCCTCGCCCGCGCGCCGGCGGCGCACCCAAGCCTGCGCCCTCCGCCCGGCACGCCGCAAGACATGACCGAGAGCCTGCGCGCGCTCGGGCTCGAGCCCAGCCCGGTCAGAAAGTACTCTCCCGCGCCGCACGCGCCGCCGGCGAGCGCCGCCCGCTGAAAGCGTCGCCTCCACCCCCCATCCGTGATCCTCCCGCCGGCCTTCCCATAGGCGGACGAGACGGCTGCGTCTGCCGCGGCTGCCCGGCGGCTCCCCGCTGCCCCAGCCCCGGAGGGCGGTAAGGACGTGCTGGTGGCCGCGGGCGCGCCTCCAGCCAAGCCAGCACACTCCGGCATGCCCGTGCCGGACGTGGCGCACGTGCCGCAGCTGGCCGGCCGCCCGACAGCTCCGCACATCGCCCGCGAGGCCTTGAGCGCTCCCGCCGCGGCGGCGCGGGGGGCGGCGGCCGCTGCGCCGACCCCCGCGCCCGCCGCCGGCGTGATTGGCGCGTGCGTCAGCTCGGACCCGGCGTTTCCTCCCGCGGGGCAGCACCTCTTGTGGGACGAGCTCGGGGGCGAGGTGCGCTGCGGCCCGCACCTCCCGCTGCTGTGTCTCGCCACACCTCTCGCTGCACCTCCCGCCTGTCGCCCACACACCCCGCTGCACCTCCCACCTCCCGCCATAGCCCCACCTCCGGCCAGACACCCTCCCGCTCGAGCCGCGAGGCGGACAGTGCGCTCTTGCGCCCTCCTGTGAGCCTTCCATGAGCCTTCCGTGACCCCTTCCGCTCAGGGGCGCGCCGCGGCGCTCGAGCTCGGGTGGGAGAGGGTGTCGTGGAACTGCGGCGAGCGGGCGAGGGCGTGCGCGACGCGCTGGCGTGCGCTCCCGGTCGGCCAGCGGCGCGCAGCCTCTGTGCTCGGGTACGGGGAGGAGTCGTGGGACGCCGAGCTCGCCGCCGACATAACGATGCGCCAGCGGGCCGTCGCGCAGTCGGCTGCGCCGCAGAGCGACGCCGCCGCCAGGAGGGAGGCCGATGCCGTGTCCTCGCCGACGATGCTCGGCGCCATCCGGACCGCACACGCCACGTACGCCAACCACTCCCTCGCCCACCCTTCCGCAGAGCCGGCCGCCGGCCGCGACGCCGACACGCCGTCGAGGCAGCGAGACGCGGGGCTGGCTAGGGACCCTTCCCCGCCGGAGGAGGCCCTCTCGCAGGGCGAGGGCGAGAACGGGGCGCAGGAGGCCGTGGGCGCGCCTCGCTGCGCAGCCAGGGCGGCGGAGGCGTCGGCCTCGAAGTGCGTCGACGGCGCCGTCGGAGAGGTGGCCGTCGCCGCCGCGGGCCGCAGCGTGGCGAGCGACGGCACCCGCGCGCAGCGGGCACGCGCGGACCGCGTCGTGGTGCTTCACAAGCCGACCCGAGACGCGAAGCTCGGCATCACGCTCAAGGGCGGCGGCGGCTCGCCCACAGAGGTGGTCAGCCTCCAGCCCCAGAGCGTCGCCGCGGCGTCGGGCGGCCTCGCAGTCGGAGACGCCCTCCTCTCTGTCAACGGCACAAGCGTCACTTCGCACGAGAGCGCGACGGCGATGCTGCGCGCCGCGAAGGGCGAGGTGCGCTTGCGAGTCGTACCTTCGCGCGGCACCACCGCCACCGCAAGCGATAGCCCGCCGCCTCCGCCCGCCGCCGCGGCCAAACAGGGAGCGGCGACCCCCTCTCGGAGTGCGCAGCCACTCGAGAGCGGTCGGCCTGGCGACCCCGCTACCTCCGGCGAGCCGCTGCGGCTCGTCACGGTCAGGCTGTCCAAGGACGACGCCGCCGCCGTCGCGGGCGGCTTGCGCCTGGTGGGGCATGCTGGCAGGCCGCCGTACGTCGCGCAGTTGTCGGGCAGCGCGGCGGCAGTGGCTGCGTCTGTGGGCGTCGCCGTCGGGCAGGCGCTCGTCTCTGTGAACGGACGCACCGTCAGCTCCGCTGCCGAGGGCTCGGCGATGCTGGCCGCGGCCGTCGCGGGCGTGACGCTCGTCCTCGAAGACGAGGAGGGCGAGGAGGTGCGTGCGGGCGGCCGCTCCGGCGCACCGGGTGGTGTTGTTGCGGATGGAGTTGCTGCGGGCGGTAGCGCTGCGGGTGACGTTGCTGCGAAGGCGCCGAAGGAGAAGCCGCGGCGGCCTTCCGGCAACGGCGCTGCCACGGAAGAGGCGGCGAAGGCGACGAAAGGCAAACCGGCGCCGCCGCAGAGCACCGGAGCGGCGGGCGGTCCGAAGGGCTCCAAGGGCAAGCCGACTCCTCCGCCGCCGTCGCACACCAGCGGAGCGGCCGAGGGCAGGCCGCGGCAGCCGGAGAGCACCGGCACCGCCCTCGCAGCTGCGGCGGCGGTAGAGCCGAGGGTGCAGGCGACGCCGCCAAAAGGCGCTGCGGCGGGCGACGGCAAGGGTGGCGCCAAGGGCGGCTCCAAGGGCGGCGGTTCCAAGGGCGGCTCCAAGGACAAGCCGACGCTGCAGCCGCCACAAGGCACCAGCTCCGGCGCCGCGACCGACGCGGCTGGGACGCAGGAGCCGGACAAGAAGCAGAGCAAGCCGCCCTCAAAGTCAAAGGGAGTGGCAGGAACGAGCACGCTGTCCACCCCCGTGTCCGCTCCCGCGGCGAGGCCCGGCGTGGCGGCACCCGCCGACAAGGCGAACGCGGCGGCGGCCAACGGCGGGGCCAACGGCGGGGCCAACGGTAACAACGGCGGTGCCAACGGTGGGGCTGCGGCAAAGGGGAAGCCCGCCTCCGCAGGCAAGGCGGCGGGCAAGGCGGCGGGCAAGACGCGTGCCGCGGCGGCGACGAGTGCAGCGCCGGCGAAGCCTGACAGGGAGGCCGCGCCCACGGCTTCCGCAGCCTCCCCGGCTGCCGCTGTTGCCGCGGCTGCGGCGACCAGGGCAACCCCGCTCGCGACAAAGACGAGGGCGGCGGCCAAGCCCTCAGGCGCGACGGCCGTGCCAACGCCGCCGCGGCCCGATGAGCCGCCGCTCGTCACTCTACCGCCCCCGTCCTTCAGCGACGTGCTCGACGCACCGCCAACGCCGCCGACACCGTCGGCGGGCGTGCAGCGCCGTCCCGCGCGTCTGAGGAAAGCGGGGAAAGCGTGAGACACTCGTGAGACGGTGGGTCTGTATGGGATCAGGCGTGTTGAGGAGTGGTATGGGGTTATATGCAGGGCCGTGTTTTTGTTTTATTTGTTTGTCGCGAAGTCCGCGGGGAGGATCGACCCATGGATCGACCCCTACCCGCCGCGGGGGAACGACCATGGCGCCTCCATGCGGACCCGGGGGGGACGCTTGTACTCGTATATGAGGTCACGGTGCAGGGAGAGCACACACACGAGAGCGCACCGCCCCTGCCCTCCCGACGAAGCGCCACCACCCTCGCAGGTCGGGAGCAGAGAGAGAGTGTTTTGCAGGTTCGGTGCCGCAAGAAAGAATTTTACAAAGCAAAACATGCAACAACGGAGGGATTAGGAGAGAAGTGTGGTGCTGCGCTAGCCGTCACCCACCCTCGGGCGTCTTCCTCTTAATAATCGGTGCCGGATGAGAAAAATTTTGGGAGGCTAACCGGCCGGGCAACATCGCTTCTAAAATTCTTTTTGCCGCAAATCCGAACAGGGCCGGGAGTCAGTGCCGGGCATGGCAGACCTGTTCGACTGCGACGAGGCGCTCGAGCCGACGCCGCTGCCGCCGGGATCGCCGGAGGACGCGCCGTCGCCTGGCCGCTTCGCCTTCAAGGATCCACCGCCCTCTCGCGAGGAGGTGGAAGCGCAGCAGGGGGCGCCAGCTGAGGCTGCTGACGGTGGCGATGCGGGCAGAGGGGGGTCGCTCGTGCCGGAGCGAATGCTGGGCGTGGCCGAGAGGCTGCGCCTCCTCGACAGCAAGGATGACGCGCAGGAGATGGCGCGCCTCGGCAGCCTCGACCTGATGGGGATGACGGCGCAGGTGCGCGACATCGAGCAGGTCGCGCTCGAGATGGCACGCGACGAGGGGCGCGACGACTTTCGGGTGCGCGCGCTGCTGCGCAACATCTCCGGCCTGTCGCCCGACGAGGCGCTCGCGGCGGAGCGCCACTCGCAGCAAGAGAGTGAGCGCTCGGAGCTCACCCGCGCCTCGCCCGCGCACGCACAAATCTACACGGCGCAGCAGCGGCTGCAGTCCATCATGGGCCTGCCGCAGTGCGCGCGGGCGAGCTCACAGGAGAGCACCGACAGTCTGGGCGGCGTCCACACCACCGGGGGCGGCGACGACGGATGCGCCCAAATGGTCGCCACCAGCGGCGAATCTTGCGCCGCGGCGGAGGCAGAGAGAGCCACGGCTGGCATGGGAGCAGCACCAGTCGTGCAGCGCAGCGCAAACAGCTTGGCGGCGAAGCTCGCCTCGCAGCAGCAGCAGCAGCAGCGCCTCTCCGACTTGCGAGCCCGCCGGCTCGCGCTCGAGGGCCGGTGCGTGCGGGGAGATTGCGCGAGATAACCCGAGATTGGCCGAGATTGGCTCGCGCTCGAGGGCCGGTGCGTGCGGGGAGATTGCGCGAGATAACCCGAGATTGGCCGAAATTGGCTCGCGCTCGAGGGCCGGTGCGTGCGGGGAGATTGCGCGAGATAACCCGAGATTGGCCGAGATTGGCTCGCGCTCGAGGGCCGGTGCGTGCGGGGAGAGAGGAGTAGCGAGCAGCGGTGAGAGGGGACGCGGCGCCGCGAGCCGTGGCGCCTATATACAAGCGGCGGGGAGAGGGCGCGTGGGTGACGGCGCAGCCAGCCGGTGTGCCGTGAGGTGGCGTGCGGCTCCGGTAGGCTCGACCAGCTCTCCGCCGACCCGGTGCAGCAGCAGGTCGGCGACCCGCCCCCCTGCCGTAGCTTAGTCCTCGCGACTCCCCCCGCCAACTCTCGGCCAGCAGCTCTGAGCCACCTCTCGGCCAACTCTCGGCCAACTCTCGGCCGAGATGCGGCCGCCTCCTCTGTGTCCAACTCGGTGTCCAACTCGGTGTCCAACTCGGCGGGGAGGCGGCCGCACTGCCTCTCTCGCCTCCCTGCCCCGCCACGCCCTCCGGCGCTGCTCCCGCAGGGCAAGCGTGCTGCTCCCCATCTCTCCCCACATCTCCCCACATCTCCCCACATCTCCCCACATCTCCCCACATCTCGCAGGCGAGCGTGGAGCGGCTGCACTACGGCCAGCCGTCGGGTACTGCAGCCCGAGATGCCACACAACACCTGCCCACCCCACCCCACCTACACCTACACCTGCCCCCAGACGCGGAGCAGCAGCAGCACGCGCCACCTCTCCTTGTCTTCTAGCCAGCGAGGCGTAGCCAGCGAGGCTTCCGCCGCACTCAGCGGTGCCCCACCGGCGGCGGCACTCAAGCGGTGCTCAGCGGCTCTCGGCGGAGCGCCGCAGCACCCATGATCCCTCGAGACGGCAGCGAGGCGGTGCACGAGACTGCACGCTCGCACCCTCAGCGGCGGCGTGCCCCTACGCGGTAGGCTTGCAGTATGTTTCCGCCGCGGACCCGCACGGCGCACGGCGTGGCGGCTACGGCAGCTTCGGCGCCGGCTGCGGCTCCGGGCCGTGCGCCGGTCCCAGGGCGGGCTGCTGCTCGCGGGTTGGCGGCGGGGGCAGTGCAGGCCGTCTGCTAGACATGTCTGCTGGACGGCGAGACATGCCCCCCGCGCCGCGCCTCCTCACAGCGGGGTGGCTGCGTGCCCAGGCGGCTGCTATCCTCCGGGCTACGGCGACAGCGTCGGCTTCACAGCGGCGGGCAGCGGCTACGCGCAGGCGGTTGGCTCGAGCGGCAGCTGCATGGCGCCGCCGGTGAACACTGCGCCCGGCTACGCGCCCTCGCAGATGGTGCGCCCGCCCCCAGATGACCCGATATGACCCGAGATGGACCGAGATGGACCGAGATGGACCGAGATCGATTGCCCCCAGACCGCCCCTCCGCCCGACTGCAGGCTGCCACGTACGCAGCGGCGCGGCAGGTGTGGCAGCAGGCGCAGCCGCAGCAGGCGCAGCAGCAGCAGCAGCAGCAGGCGCAGCAGCAGCAGCAGCAGCAGCAGGCGCATCCCGGCATGACGCTGGATCAAATCCAAGCCAGGCAGCAGCATCAGGCGCAGCAGGCGCGGGCGCAGCGGCAGCAGGCACAGCAGCAGGCGCAGCAGCTCGCACAGCAGCACGCGCAAACCCTGCAGCTGCAGCGAGCGGAAGCAGAGCTCGCGAGGCGCAGCCAGGTGCGGGAGCAGCAGCGGGCTCAGCTGCGCGCCCAAGTGCAGGTCCACACGGTCGGCGATGGCGAGGCCGGGCCGTGAAGCTGCGTCTCTTCACAGTTCTTGCTGTCAACAGGCGGCGCAGGCCCTCAAGCAGGTGCGGTGGCAAGCAAGCCTCCTCCTCGGCGCTCTCGCCCGACGCCTCATCAACTCTCGCCGCCGTGTCGCAGGGCTTGGCGCCGCAGCAGTACGGCTTGCCGCCGCAGGCCGTGACGTCCCAGCCGCTGGGCTGGCGCCCGCCCTCTCCCTACCCGCCGTCCAGTCAGGTGCCACCCCACACACACACACCACCACCACCACCACCACCACCACCACCAACCAGACAGCAAGCGAGGCAGCAACCCCCCCCCCCCCCCCTCCTCCGCTGACAAGTGGCGCCTTGTTGGCAGGCGGGCTTCTCTGCGCAGGGCCAGCACGCTGCTCTGTCGCCCGCTGCCTCCCCACGGCCCTCTCCTCACGCCGCGCCGCAAAACCTGGCTACAGGCACCGTGCCCACCTGCTCCTCCGCGGCACGTCCGACCGGGGTCGCATCCGCCTTCAGCCTGACGTCCGGAGCGCCGTCCTCCTATCCGCCGCCGCGCCAGCCATCGGGTCAGGGTCAGCCCCCGCTGTTGCCGGGCCAAATGCAGCCGCACCCGACGATGAGATATGATGGTTGAGTGACGGCTTTTATATTTTGCTGTGTGTGGATCCGGGGTGTGTCCTACGCGCTGATCTCTGTGGTCCCTCGCGTACCTGGTACTGTGTCGTGTGTGTGTGAGTGCTGGCCGCTCTGACGAGTGTACGTGAGTAGTGTGTGCCACGGCGGCGCACACTCGCGCATTTTCTCGCGAGATTCGGCGTGGTGTATACCTACAGCCCGAGATATACGAAAAATAGTACAGCACTCTCAGCAGAGGTAAAACACATTAGTCATTACATGCTCAAACAGGTTACACCCTGCGACGGTGTATCATTCACTTTATGCCACCATTGCATATCTGACGGTGTATCATTCACTTTATGCCACCGTTGCATATCCGGATATGCAACGGTGGCATAAAGTGAATGATACACCGTCGCACACCCGCATGCAAAAGCGTCGCTAGACGCCTCGCCACGCGCGAGAGGATGTGTCATGTGTACAGAGCCTCTATAGTTCAGAGCGCCCTTCACGTGCACACCGATGTAGAGGGTCGTACGCGAGAAAACGTAGTCAACTTCCGTCAAAGGAGAGAACATCATAGCCGCTGGAGCGGGTGCAAGAGGAGCGCGAGCACGAGGAGCGTCGAGGCGCGCAGCAGCGTCCCGTTGTCGATGGCGCCGCCCGTGAGGGGAGGCAGGCTCTCGTCGAGGTCGTGCGAGGCAAGCAGCACCTCCACGCCGGCCAGCACCGCGGCGGCGGCCGCTGCCGCAAGCGCGAGCACCCACGGCGCCGGCTCGACCGCGATGGTGTCTCCGACCCGCAGGACGCCGCCACGCACCACGCGCAAGTAGACGCCGAGGTAGGGGCCGTGTTGCGGGTAGTGGCGGCTGAGCAGCGCCGGCACGTCGATGTCCGCCTTGCCGCTGCCGTGCCGCGCGTCGACGTTGACGGCCGGGCATCGGACCGTACGCGAGAGGACCTCTAGAATGGCACTGCCCGCGCGCACCCGCCTCCCGACCCAGCGGAACTCGCTCCATTCGGGCGCGGCGGAAACGACAATGTTGGGCCGGAAGCGCGCGGGGTGGAGGGGCGGCGACGACAGCGAGGCGGCCGCAGAGAGCGAGGCGACGGTGGCCGCGTTGACAAGGTGGATGACGCAGCCGCTCGGGTCGTGCGAGAAGCCGGCGGGCGTGTTCCCAAAGTGATGCGGCCCGCTCGCCTGCACGACTCGCACCGCTCGACCGTGCAGCTCCGAGAACCACGCCTCGGCGCGCGCGAGATCTGCGGCCGCAGTCAAGCAGGCGCGCAGGAGCAACTCGCCGCTGGATCGGCGGCGCACCGTCAGCACGTCTGAAGCGCCCTCGAAGCACGTCTCCAGCTCGCCGAGGAGCTCTGGCGCCGTAAAGGCGCACAGAAAGTTGGACTTGTGCAGCCAGCGGCTATTTCCGCCCTTGCTCACTTGCTCCGCCCCGGCGCCGTGCGCACCCTGGAGCCTGGCTGGCTGCTGCGGGTCAAAGGGTTCCGCGTCCTCGAAGTGCAGCGCCCAGCGCCGATCCGCCGGGAAGCCGGCCCCGGGCTGGAGATCGACGGAATCGAGGGAGTCTCGGTCGAGACCCTTGACAGCATAGCGCCAGAGGTCGGAGACGACAGCCGGCATGCGTGTGTCTGAAAGCTGTGTTCGAGAGGATGTCGGCCGACTGTCTCCATCCGTCAGGAGTTTTTTTTTTCCTACCACCCGGCCGCCTGCCCGTCTGCTTGTGACGTCTAAGTGATCTGTGATCTGTGAGGGTCCGCCCGCAGGCGCATTTTGTATACCGAGGCGGTGCCCGGTGCCGAGCGCAGGCCGGAGCGGCCCACAGGTCGGACCTTGAGACAGCATTGTAGATCCCCTGGGCGAGGGTGGTGGAGAGGGCGGTCCGGCGGCGGAGCACCCACCTCCTCCCGGCGTGCCGGGAGGCAGGATGTTATCCCCCGTGATCCAGACCGCCCCGTTGGAGGTAGGCCGCTCGTCTAGCCAATCAGCCTTAAGCGAGCGGCCTGGCCGTTGGAATGGCCGGGTGGAGAGAGGGGCGGAGTCGGCTCGGAAGCGCGACTGCAGCCACGGGGACTGCCCGCCCACTCTCGTCGGGTTGAGGGGAGGACGACTGTCTCCGACGGCGAACCTCAGTTACGAGCCGCCCTCCCCTCGAGACGCGAGGCCAGTGCACTTGGGGCCAAGCCCCAGCGTGCACCGTCCCACACGCCTCACGCGGCCTCTGGCTGGAGCGGGATCGCAAGCGAATCCCCCAGGCCGGCGCACGTCTTCCGAGAGAGGAGCAGGAGCGAGGGACCTTCTTAGTTGTCCGGCATGCAGGCGCATGCACGGCCGTTCAGAATTTTTCCCAGCCGTTGGAATGGCTCCGCTCCTGCCCCTCACCGGGCCGAACGGGTAGTGGGCGTTGGCGCCGAAGAGGGAGGAGTCGCTGAAGGACGGGTAGTCGTCGGTCGTGCGGGGGGAGGAGGAGTCGGCGAGCAGCAGGGAGGAGAAATGCCTGAGAGGGTGGGGAGGGAGGCGTGAGGCGCGAGGTGAGGGGCGTGGGGGCGCGGGGGGCGGGGCGTGCGTGGGACGCGCGGCGTGAGGCGCAGGGCGTGAGGCGGGAGGGCGCGGGGGCAAGGAGTTGTGTGTGTGTGTGTGTGTCTGTGTGTGTGTCTGTGTTGGTTTGTTTCATTGTTTGTGCGAGGGCAGGGCAGGGCAAGGCAGGGCGGCGGCGAGCGGCGAGCGGCGTCGGCGAGATCGGCGACGAAGAGAGGCGATGGTGACATACACGGCGGCAGTGTTCACGGCAGCAGCGCCGGTGGCGGCCCCGCGCAGCGGCGGCGGCGCCCTGAGTGAGGCAGACTGCCCTGCACAGCCTGCTGGGAACGCTCCCGACGAGCGGCGCGCCATGCGGGCCCGCCGCGGGCGACGCGGGCGGCGAACCGACACGCGTGTCGCAGGCGTAGACAGCACTGGCGAAGCGAGGCGGCTGGCGCCGGCCCCGGAGGCGGCTGCAGTAAGAGCAGCGAGGCAGAAGTCACTGTCCAAGGCGTACTGAGCAAGCTGCCATCGAGCAGCGCGCCATGCGGGCCTGCCGCCGGCGACGCGATTGGAGAGCCCCGACAGGCATCGAAGGGGTAGGTACTGAGGAGGGCCATCGCGCCCGAGGCGGTCCGCGCCGGCCCTGCAGGCCGTCTCAGAGAGCCTGGCGAGGCTGTACAGAATGCCAAGAGCATACTGAGCAGGCTGCCGTCGAGCGACGAGCCATGCTGGCTCGTCGCAGGCGATGAGGTCGAGGAGCCGATCGGAGCGTCGCAGAGGCTGCCGACCCGCACTGCCGGCTTTTCGCCCTCGGGCCCAGGGGTGGAAGGCAAGCTTCCTGGCGTTTCTGGCGAGCGTCCAGACGTCGCAGAGCATCCGTCAGGCGCGCAGCGACCCAAATTTTTGCTCACCGCACGGCCGTGCGAGCCGTCGGTCGGTGGTGATGGTCGGCGTCGGCGCGCGCCGCCCAACGCGGCGGGGCGGTGGACGTCATGTGGCGCGTTTTGGGACCAGACATTGAATCAATGACATTAATTCACGCGAGCCCTTCCAAATGACAAATCCATGCGGGTTTGCGATGTTTTCAAGGGTTTGCGATGTTTTCAACGGACCACACTAATACGTACTCTCCTAATCCTCGTCCTCCGAGTCGTCGTCGTCGTCCTCGGCGGCCTCGAGCGCCGCCTTCATGGCCGCCTTCTTCGCCGCCACGCTGGCCTTGCGCTCCTCGTACGTCTTCCTGGGCTGGTCGTTGATCGCCGGGTACGAGCCCTTCTTCTCGCTCGGCGTGAACTCGGGGTCCTCGCGGATGGCCTCGTGCGCCTTTTGGTACATCTCCTCGAGCGAGTCGGCCTCGATGTCCTTCTCGATGTAGTTTGCGAACTGCGTCTGGTAGCGGTCGGGGTCCTCCTCCTCGAGCAGCTCCATGTACTCGGCGACGTGGCCGCCGAAGATGTACTTCTTGTGCGTCTCGCCGTCCAGCTCCTTGGCGTCAGGGTCGTACCCCGGGAAGCGCTGCGCGCAGCAGGCAGAGGCGCGCGTGGGCGCCGGCGGCACGCGAACGAGCTGTAGGGGGGCCGAGAGGCCCCCCGGCCCATGCGTTCACGCGCTCGCGGCCAGCGCGGGGCGGGGCTGCGCGCGCGGCAGGGGTTGGATGGGGGGGGAGGGGTACCTTGTCGGAGTGGGGGATGTTTAGGCCTCCGTCCACCGCGCCCTTGAGCGCGCCGAAGACCTGGCGGCAGGGAGGGAGGGGCGGGGTGTGTGTGTGTGTTCGGGGGGGGGAGGGGGGGGGTGCGGCGTGAGGGCGGCGGCGGACGGGTGCTAGGGGCGGGAGGCGGGCTGGGAGGGCGGGCGGGGTGGGGGGGTGGGGGGGTGGGGGGGGTGGCAAGGGGGGAGTGCACCTTGGCGCCCGTGGTCGTGCGGATGAGGCCGACGTCGAGGACGCAGGTGAAGGGGCGCGGTCCGTCCTCATGCTCGACCAGGAAGTGCTCGCCGTCCGGGTCGTCGTTGCCCTCGTACTGCTCGTCGAGGCCGAGCTTCTGGAGCAGCCGGCGGGCGCAGAGCAGGCCGGTGGCGTACGCGGCGGCATAGTTGGTGAGCCCGACCTCGATGCCGTACTTTGGCAGCTCGTGCGAGTAGGCGGCGCAGAGGCAGACGTCGCCCACGATCTTGGAGTGCATGATCTGGCAGATGACGTCCTGCGCACCGCGCCCGTGCCGACGTGTCAGGTCGAGGCGCGCACTCGAAAGTCGACGGCGGGCGTGCAGTGCCGCCCGCCCCGGTGCCGCAGGTGTGCAGCCCCCCCCCCCCCCCCCGGCGGTAGGAAGGCCGCCGCGCGCCTTGTTAGTGCAACGGACGACGAGGCGGTA
This sequence comes from Emiliania huxleyi CCMP1516, assembly GCF_000372725.1. NCBI lineage: Eukaryota > Haptophyta > Isochrysidales > Noelaerhabdaceae > Emiliania > Emiliania huxleyi. The sequence goes on from NW_005200600.1 coordinate 547,311, forward strand.
CTTGGGCGAGCCATACTTGTTCTTGTCCTGCACCACGAGGCGCTTGCGCGCGAGGTAGTCGGTCTTGCCCTCGCGCCGCCGCCGGTACTTGACCTGGTAGCGCTGGTGGTACGCCGCGGTCTTGAGGATCTTGACGTGACCCTGCAGCGAGCGGAAAGCGAGGCTCGGCAAGGCGGAGCGCGATCGCGAGGGAAGGGGGGGCGACAGGGAGCTCGGCGAGGAGCGGAGAGGAGAGGAGCGGCACGCGGCACGTGGCAGACGGGCGGCGACGGAAAGAAGCGGCGGGGGGCGGCGGTGGTGCTGCAGCAGCGCGCCATGCTGTCGACGAGAGCTCTTGCAAGAGGAGGGTGTACACGGGGAAGAAGGTGGGAAAAAAACCCGAGTGCCGCCATTCCTCCCTGGGGCTGTCTGTTTTCTTTCTTTTTTACAGTGTCGTGCGAGACCTCATGTAATTCTTTTGCGCGTGACCCGCTGTGTCGGCTTTAGTTCGCTCAAAACAATCCGCTGTGCGATGACCGATCCTCGTCTCACGTCTGCGCCGCCCCCCCGCGCCCGCCGCACTCTTGTGACTTGTCCCTCGATGCGTCCGTGGCTCGTGCGGTGCGGGGCCGCGCGGCAACGACCAACGTGTGTGCTGTTCTCAGAACAGCGAAAGTGAGTGGGACAGAGACTCTGAGTGCGCTCTATGTACTATGAACAGTGTGAGTGGCGCTTGGCGCAAAGGCTATGGGGGGAGAGAACGAGAGAGTGCCCAGGAACAGCTTACCACTGTACATGTGGCGCAACGTCTCGCGCCGCAGGCCAGTCGCACACTCAATGCCCCGTGCATTTCGCCTCACCTCCCCTTGGGCACGGGCGTGGGGACGATGCCGCCCTGCCCATCCGGCTTGGCGCCCCACGGCCCCATCGTCACAAACTCCTCCGCGGCCGTCGGGTGGATGGCGCAGGCGTGGTCAAAGTCCGCCTGCGCGGCCCGAGGAGCGGCGATGTCGTCAGAGAAGGGGCGGGGAGGGGAGGGGGGAGGGAGAGGACGTTGGAGCCGCCCCCTGGCCTGTCTCGGCTCGTAACTCTTGCCGGCGCACCTTGGTGTCGCCTATCTCTCCCCATCTCCGCACCTCTCCGCATCTCTCCCCGCATCTCCCGGCGCACCTTGGTGGCGCCCATCTTGACGGCCACGGCAAAGCCCTGCAGCATCTCGTCCGCCGCGATGCCGATCACGTGGAGGCCGACGACGCGCTCCTCCTCGCCGGCGCAGACGAGCTTCATCGCCATCGGCTTCTTGGCCTCCTCCTCGCACAGCGCAAAGTGCATCGGCTTGAAGACCGACTTGTACGCCTTGACGTTCGCGTCGCCGTACGCCTCGCGCGCCTGCTCGGCGGTGGGAGTTGGGCGCCTCAGCCCAGGCCAAGCCCAGGCCAGAGCCCCGAGAGAGGTGTCTGTAGTTGGCGCACGCCTGCGGCTCGGTCAGCCCGATCGTCCCGATCGTCGGGTGCGAAAACACCACCTGCGCGCGGCAGCGGGGGGCGTGTGGCGAGGGCGGGCCCTCTGCCGCCGTCCCGCGAGGCGAGGGGGTCCGCCGTCGCGATGTTTGCATACTCGAACTTTGCGTCGGCCGCGCCGCCAAAGATGCGGTCGGCGAGGCGGCGGCCGGCGGCAATCGCGACGGGCGTCAGCTCGAAGCCGGAGGTGGAGGCGTCGCCGAGGCAGTAGAGGCCGGAGACGCCCGTCTCCTGCGGCGACCCATTCATTGATTCATTCATTCGTTCATTGCGTCTCGTGCGGCGAGACTAGCGCGGCGAGTCGGAGGGGCGGAGGAGCGAGCTCGGGCTGCGGGGTCTAGGAAGTGTCTAGGAAGTCTCTAGGAAGTGTCGCCTGCTTCTCGTCCACGACCACTCGCCCCTTGCCGTCCAGCTGGACGCCGGTCGCCTCGAGCCCGAGCTCGGCCGTGACCGGCGTCCGCCCGATCGCCATCAAGACGCAGTCGAGCGACGTGAGCCTCTCGCCGCTCGCCAGCCTGGAGGCGGGCGGGCACGAGGAGCGGAGGAGGCCGCGTGCGGTCCCGTGCAGTGCGGTCTTGTGCAGTGCAGCGGCGCATCGCGGGAACGCAAGGGCTACCGACACGGCGCCACGGCGCTAGGACCGTGGAAGGCACAGCACAAAGCAACTCTTTCCCCAAGTCGCCGTGCCACGAGCTGCCCCTTTGGGAGAGGCGGGGACCCGTGCAGCGTCTCGGCTTGCGAGCCTGGCCGTCAGCTTGCCCGAAGCGGCGTCCTTCTCGACGGCGACCACCTGGTAGTGAAATCATGGTGAGTGATTCACCACTCAGCGGCGTCCTTCTCGACGGGCACTGCCTGCGTGTTGGTGAGGAGCTGCGTGCCCGAGCGCGGGATCTCGGCGTTGATGATCTCCTGAGCGGGTCGAAGAAGCAACTCTCACGATTGCCGGTCAGCGGCCCCTCCTCTCGGCGCTGATGATTCTCCTGCACGAGCGGGTCGAAGCCGTGGCGCAGCACACCCGCGCCCCGGACGGCGAGGGAGACGGAGGAGCCCAGCGCCTGCAGGATGCCTAGACACTTCCTAGACACTTCCTAGACACTTCCTAGACACGAGGAGCCCAGAGCCTGCAGGATGCCCGCGAGCTCGACGGCGATGTAGCCCGCGCCGACGACGAGCGCCTTCTCCGGCTGCGCCTTGAGGTCGAAGAACCCGTCGCTCGAGATGCAGTACTCCGCGCCCGGGATGGGAGGCGTCGCCGGCCGTCCTCCGACCGCGATCAGGACGTGGTCGGCAGAGTAGCGGGCGCCTGCGACCTCGACCTCGCGAGGCGCGACGAAGCGCGCAAGGCCCTCGACGTGGGTCACGCCTGCACACGCGCGGGCGTCGGCGTCTCCTCGGACCAGGGCCCCGGCACCCGCCTCGCCCCTCTGCCTCACCGGCGTTGTCGAGGTTCCGCGTGTAGATGCCGTTGAGGCGCGCGACGTACGCATCGCGCTTGGCCGCGAGGGCGCCCCAATCGAGCCGTGGCTTGCCCATCTCCACGCCGTACCCGGGCGCGGTCTCTGCCGCCTCAAAGTGCGCCGCCGCCGTGTACATTAGCTTCTTCGGCACGCAGCCGACGTTGACGCAAGTGCCGCCGTAGCCGCCGCCGCGCCGCTGCCCGTGCTGGTCTCGATCGGGCCCGCGCTCGATGATGGCCACCCTTTTGCCGTACATCGCGGCGCGGCGCGCCGAGGCGACGCCGCCGCTGCCGCCGCCGATCACCAGAAAGTCAAAGTGCTCTGGAGCCGCTGCGCTGCTCGCCTTCCGGCTCGCCCCAGCGAGGGCGCCGGTCGCCAGCGCGCCGATCGGCGCACCGAGCCTTAAGATACGTCGGGCCATCGGCAGCGGGACGGGTGATCGGCGAAAACAGAGGACGGGTCGTCGGCGTGGATGGCGCGTGGCGGTTTTGTTTTCTTCTTTTGGTGGCGGCGAACATCACCGGAAGCCCGAAGCACTTTCTCTTTGCTGGAACCTGGCCATGCCGCCTCGCTACTCTCGCACGACCGCCGACGTCGACCTCGACGAGGAGGCCGAGCTGCGGCGCCTCGAGAGCGGCGCGGACCCCACTCCTGACGCTCCGTGTGTGGATCTGACCGAGCCGACGCAGGCAGTCAGCCGCCCGGCCCAGCACGACGAGGGCCTCCTATTCGCATGCGCGGCGTCGCACCAGCGGGCCGTGAAGCAGCCGGCCAGCCGCGGCCAGCTGCGACTCACCCAGCAGCGCCTCGAGTTTGAGCCGCACGGCGCGCCTCGCCTCGTCATCGCGCTCGCGGCCATCTCGGCCTTCAAGCAGTCCAAGGCGAGCGTCGGGAACGTCATGGCCAAGATCGTGCTCGCTTCGGGCGAGTCGCACATCTTCACCTTCGAGGCGCTCGAGGACCGCCAGCGCCTAGCCGAGACGTTCTTCCCCCTCCAGCAGCAGGCGGCGGGCGGCGGCGGCGGCGGCGGCGGCAACGGTGGCGGCAGCAACGGCAGCAGTGGTGGCAGCAGCGGCGGAGGCAGCGGCAGCGGTGTGGCACCCTCCGCAGCCGCGCCGAGGAGAAGCACCGGGGCGGCAGCAGCGGCGGGGCGTGCTCTACCCGGCGGCGGCGGGGGAAGAGGCGGCGGAGGCGGAGGCGGCGGGGGAAGAGGCGGCGGAGGCGGAGGCGGTGGCGGCGGAGGAGGCGGAGCTCGCCCCGCTCCCGCCGCGGGCAGCGCGGGGCTGAGCGCTGCCGAGGAGGCGGCTGCCGATCGGCACCTCTCTTCGGACCCCGAGCTGCGGCGCCTGTACCAGTCGGTGGTGGGGAGCGGTGTGCTCTCCGCCGCCGACTTTTGGGCGCAGCGACGCGGGCTGCTGCGGGCGGCGATGCAGCGCGAGGGCCTCTCGACCCGGCGGCAGCAGCCCACCGACGCGGAGAGCTCGGCCGCCACGGCCGCCGCCGCGGGGTGCGAGCAGCCGGAGGCGAACGCCGCGACGGTGGCCTTCACGCTCACGCCGGCGATGATCGCGCGCATCTTTGAAAAGTACCCGAGGGTGCAGCGCTCGTTCCTCGACAATGTGCCGCACAACCTGTCGGAAGGCGCGTTCTGGCACCGCTACTTTCGGTCGCAGGCAAAGAGGGAGGCGAGGCTCCGCGCCTCAGAGGCGCGCTTCCGCCGACCGAACCCTCCCCCTCCCCCCCCCACACCACCACCACCACCACCACCACCCACAGCCCGCCCTGCCCTCCCTGCCGCCACCTAGCCCACCGCCACCAGTCCAACCCCCACCCTCGCCGCCCCCACCATGCCCACCGCCGCCGTCGCTGCCGCCTCCATCACCGCCCCCTCCCTCGCCGCCGCCCCCGTCCCCCCCTCCGCTTTTGAGCCCGCCCCCTAACTCCTGCCACCTCCTGTCTGCCACCTCCTGTCTGCCAGGCCGCTGAGGCGGAGGCGCCAGACGGCCCAGAGGTGAGAGGCTGCACCTAGTGTGGGGCTGCTAGGCGCTGGACACGCCCGTGTTGCAACTAGCACTCGAGCCGGCACGCGCTCGGCTGCACCCATCGCACTCACGCCCTGCGACCCGTACGCCTGGCCGTCTCCGGCTCGCCTAGAGCAGCCACCCACGCTCCCCTGCTGCTGATGATGCAGGAGGCGGGCCTCCCACCGACCCGCAAGCGGAGGAGGGAGAGCGCTCTCTATCCCGACACGCAGCTCGCGGGCGAGAGAGAGTAGCCGAGAGGAAGCCGAGAGGAAGCCGAGATGAAGCCGAGAGGAAGCCGAGATGCGGCCGAGATGCGGCCGAGATGCAACCCAGCTCTTCGGGCGCCGCCAAGACGGCACGCATCTCCGAAGCGCCCCCCACCCCCCCCCGCCTCAGGCGAGGAGGTGTCGGCAGTCGTCGCTCGCGGCGGTGCGGGCCATTTCCAAGACACTTCCGACACGCTTCCGAGACGCTTCCGAGACGCTTCCCGTCTCGACACACCGTGCCTTGCCCAGCCTCCGCACCACGGCGTGCCACCTTTGGCCTCTCCCCACCCCCGGGTCCGTCGCCACATCCCCCTCCGCACACCCCCGGCACGGCGGCGACGCGTCCGCGACGTGTCCGCAGGCTACGGGCTCGCTCCAGACGACGAGCGCGGCCTGGCGGCCGGCGGCCGCGACGACGAGAGCGGCGCGGGCGCGCGGCGCGAGGGGCAGCGCGATCGAGGGTTGCGAGCGATGCTGCAAGGCTACAACAGCCACGGGCGCGTCGTGCTGGACGGAGTGAGCGGCGCGGTCGACGCCGCGGCCGAGAGCGAGGCTGCCCGCGCGAGGGGGCGCGAGGTTCGCTCGAGCTGGGTGGGCCTCCCAGACCTCGAGCCTGCGCCCGCGCCGCGCCTACAGCCGCTCCCGCCGCAGCTCGCGCCGCACGGCGCCGCCCCGCTCAACGGCGAGGCGTCCCGAGGCGCGGAGGCGTCGACGGCAGCAAGAGGAGAGGCGGCGGCTTCTGGCGCTCCCGCTCCTGGAGAGGGCATCGGCCGGCCAGAGACGGGTGAGCGGGTGCGAGCCTTCCTGGGCGAAGCTGAGCGGGAAGGCTCGCCGTTCAACGGCAAGATGGGCGAGTTTGAGGGCGGGCCTGCTGGGCGGCGGCTGAGCAGGGAAGTTGCGCTCGCCGTGGCCACCGGCGCGGCCGCGCCGGCGGGGGGTGGCGGGGAGGAGGGGGGGGTCGCCCTCCCCGAGCCGCGGCTGCAGAGCGAGATCAACGACTTCAAGGATCGCACCGTCGAGCTGCTGCGCTACTTTTACGCGTGCTTCCCGCTCGCAGCCCACCCGGGCGCGCGCGAACGCGTGCCCAAGCTGCACGCCGCGCTGCAGCGCCACCACGCGGAGCTCGACGCTTTCAAGAAACAGCTGCCGCGGGACTCGCCAGAGATGGGCGCCATGGTGGCGGCGGTCTCGCGACGGGTCACGCCCTTACAGAACACCGTGTCATGGGCGCTCGATCACTACGACAAGGAAGGGCGCCCCGCGTGAAACACGCCACCAATCTGGTGCAGGGTCCTGCTTGAGTGGATGCTGGATTTTTACACACGTACACGAATACGTATCCGTCTCCCCTCGCGATGCCGGATTAGGAAAAAAGTTGTTTATTTAGAGCGCTATGGCTAAAAAAGTTGACACAAGGCGTGTGATCCCGAGATCGCGCCCAAACCACACACCGACCCCGACACATAGTCATATGACCATCACAATCTCACCAACTACAGTAACTCACATCACACACAGCGGCGGCACGGAACCGGAAGCCGTTGGAAGAGAGCCGCCGGCGCGGGAGCACAGTCGACGCCGCAGCACAGTCAGTCTTGCATACAGTCACGGTCCGCCGACACATTCGTTTATCTCACGAGTTAGTTCCCCCCCTCCCCCCCTTCGCCTGAAGCATCCAGAGGACGCGGCGTGCCGCTTTCTGCATACGGTACGCCGCCCCAGCCGCGCCCCCCCGCCTGGCTCATGCACACACACCTCTTGAAGAGCTTCTTGTCTTTGCTCTCGCTCAAAACGCGTTTCGGTTGGCCCAAGCCACTGCGATGTCTTTCTTGTTGCCGTACTCGTCGCCGACCTCGTCATCGCACTCGACAGTAGACGCGAGAGAACGGATGCTATCGGATGGGCTGAGAGGGTCGGCCGTGGGCTCTTCTGCCCCAAGGGCAGTCAACACGGACGATGTGAGTGGCGTCTCTGGAAACTCGGGGACCCCATCTTGCATGATGATCCGGCCAGTGCGGAGATAGAGGAGCGGACCATACTGGGTTTCGTCGTGCCAGAAGCCCATCATGTGAACTGTAGCGTCGCACACTCCTGCAGGCGGCTGCTCGCAGAGTCCGACGGCTTTGCTGCCAGGCCGAAAGAGGGCCTCGCCGTGCTCCGAGATGATGCTCGCCGCCGTCATTCGGCCCGCAAAGACGCTGATCTTGCAGTTGAGACGTGCGGCGATGCCCATGGCAAGGTCCTCATCCGTTGCGCTATCCAGCGGCGAGACGAGCTCCCGGTCACTGCCCTCTACAACCTGGCCAACGTGGTGCTTTGCAGCCGAGACGAGGGCATTGACCATCTCCTTCTGATCGTCCGAGATGCCCATGACCGCGTAGTAACCGTCCGACTGAGAACGGATCCCAATAAGCCGCGCGGCTTGAATCTCAACCAGCACATCTGAAGCCTCTGAATATGAAGTCTTTTGCTGCGCGTCCGCGTTGGCCTCGCCCAGCGGCTTGGCGTCTGGTTTGGTGCGGAGCTGAAACCAGGCACGGGGCGAGGAGTCCAGCGATCCAAGCGCGTGCGCTTCGAGGCTCAAGGCAAAGGCAGGCTTTGCCAAGATGCGCTCGTGGAGGAGTGGCTGCATCTAGCCACCAGCAAGCACAATCAACAGACACCCCCGAGCGACGCCCAAAACAATCCACCAGCGACCTCCGCCTTCCGCCTGTCAGAACAACGAATTTTCCGGGATCTGTACCTTTAATCTATCGAGGGCAAAAAGTGAAAAAGAGAAATAAGCGACATCCATTCTTCTTTCGTTGACGCGTGCCTTGATTTTCTTTCTTTGTAGAGAGAGAGATTTCTTGTTCTCTTCTTCTTTGTATGTATTTGTTTTGATGTTTGTTGTGGTTGGTCAGATGGTCACAATCGGATCAGCGGGCAGCACGCGTCCGTCGGGGCGCCCATACTGCATAGAGCCGCGCGATGGCAGGCTGGCGGGCGGGCGGGCGGGCTGGGGGGAGGGGGGGAGGGGGGAGCTTACTGTCTGTGGTCTCGCTACGCTACAGCAATCGCGAATTAATCCAACACCCTCATAATTCACGCCATTCTAACACCCTTTTGATGTGTTCATCGCGTGTTAGTAGGACCGTCCTTAGGTCCGCCTCTACGCCCTCACTGCCTGCGTGCTGCGATGTGAGCTTCTTGTTTCTTATCAACCTATCTAAGAAAAGAAAGAAAGAAAACAGACAATCCAAGGGAGGGATGGGAGGACGGCACGCCGCCTCGCCGCCACCACAGACAGCGCACAGGGAGGGAGATTTTAAGGCAGAGGAGTGTGGTTGGTGCTATCCGTCGCCCACCCTTGGGTGTCTGCCTCTTCCTATCTCTCCTCGCAGTCTCCTTTTCTCGCCGCGACCTTCATGCCACCCTATCTGTCCAATCCTACTGCTTCGAAATATTTTCTCTAAATCTTGTCGTTTGAAATCGTCCACGTTCTCGGCGGGCGCATTTTCCAAGGAGCCTTACTCCGCTCGTGTAGTGCAATACATGCCCGCCGTTCAGACCGCACGCGAGGGCGCACTCGCACGAGCGCGCTCGTCATCGCGCCTTTCGGTCTCGCGTGAGTCGGAGGCCACGCCTACGAGCGAGAGGCTGGACACCGACTTGGACTACGAGGCGGCTCTCTCGCGGCTCAAGGCAAGCTCGGCGCAGCAGGTGGCAGCACGGACACACTGGTCGCGGATGCCCTCGGCAGACGAGATGCTGGTGAAGCAGCACCTCGAGAAGTCCTCCCAAGGCAGCCGCCAACCGCTCGGCGTCAACTGCGCCGTCGAGGGCACCGTGGATGACATCCCAACGCCACCGCTGCCGCCACCGACTGCCAGCGAGGAGCAGAGCCAGCCACCTCCAGAGCCGCCGTCTGCCAGCGAGACGGAGAGCCAGCCGGCGGAGACCCTGGTCGCGGCTGCTTCAACACCAGAGGCGCGACGCTCTCAGCTATCGTCAGAAGCACGGTATTCGCAGCCATCGCCCGCGTCATCTGGGGGCGGAGCCGGCAAGAAGTCGGTCGATCTGGTCATTGGCGGTGGAGCAACTCGCTCCCCAAGAAGGGCGGAGTATGGTGCCGCCAACCGCGGTCTGATCGATAGCTTCGAGAAGAGCGGGGTTGGCATGGCGATGCCAAGCCAGGCCTTCTCGCCCGGAGCCTACTCTTACATCCGCGCTAACTCAGCCTCGAACCCCTCCGGCATCTCGTCGTCTACTCCCTCTTGCGACTCGAGTTGGCTGGCGTCCCCCAGCAACAGCATGACCTCCTCGCCACGCTTTGAGTCGGCTGTGAACTACCCGTCTCCGGCCGAGCCTTCGACGCCCAAGGGCATGGGCGAGGTGTTGAACGCCTCAATCTCGATCAAGGACAACCCCTTCTTTGTCAAGGCAAAGTCGTCGTCGACGGTCGCGCCCAAGCCCAACCCCAGTGGGCCTGACACGTTGCAGAAGAAGTATGCGCCGACGACGCCCAGCAAGGCGACGGCGGGACCCTCCCAGGCCGCCGCGCCCTCCTGGCTGCGGTGCATTCTGCCCTGCTGCTTGGCCAAGCCTGGTGCTAGGTGGGGGATGGCGTCCCCTGCCGCTTGAGCAGCCACACACTGCCAGACTGGACAAGGCGGGCGTTTCCGATGGCACTGTGGAGCGGAGAGGGGTCACGGGGGAGTTACTCGTTTTGCATCGAGGGTTGCTGCCGAGGCAGGTCGGCGGGGGGAGGGGGGCGGGGGGGCGTGTGGAGACCACAGGGTGCACAGCCACATTGCATAACGACCATAATTGGCAAGAGCGCAGCAAGAGCGCACAATTGTCATTCTCAGTTCCAAGGTAGTAGTAGCTAGTACTTGCGGTGTCTTGCAGTGTCACTCAGTGGTGTTCGTACAAACAAAACAAAGTATTCGCGAAAGCGGCGCGAACGAGCCGGCCCGGGCCCCGCGGCCCGCGGCGGGACTGGTTGGGTAGTAGTCTAAGTTCTGAGCCTCGCGGCTTAACGGGTCTAAGTGTGGCTAGCCACGCTGGAGTGCTTACGCGGTCTAAGATCAGCGGGAGCCTCTTACACCGGCTAAGTCGGCCATGGCACGCGATATACGGCGCTCGCGCCCAAATTTTCTTCGCCTGCGCGGCGGGCGATCGATCCTCCTCATGCTCAGCAATCGCCGCCTCAGCATCCTCCTCTTCCGATTCTCGTTGCTGCTTCTTGAGCGCACTTCGGCGACATCTAGCCAAATAGTTCTCACAAATAGCCTCAAGCTCAAACAAACGCATGTCAGAGAAGCCTGTGTATGCTGGTCCTCTTTGAACGATCCGCGCGTGAGGTAGCATAGGGCCTTGTTGGCAGCAGCCAGCTTGTTGCGCTGCTTCGTTGCGATGAGCTGTCTGATTGGGATCGCAGAAGTGCATGCCAAGCACCGCCACGATCTTGAAGCAGAACACATCGCAACCGCATCGTCCGCACTGCCATCGGCATGCCGCGCCCGCCGCTTCGCCGCAGCCGCCTTAAGGCACGCATAGCGGCAGCACATGGTACGGTGCGCGTACTTGAGCAGGCGTTGCGCGCCGCAAGTAGCGCACTGGCCCTGGGAGACGGCGATATGGCGGCGTCGTGCGCGGCATACGCTGGTCGGGACCGCGTCCAGGTATTTTTCGGGTAAACCTGGACTTTTGCAGGTATACCCGGGTTTTACCCGGAGTTGGCCTCGTGTCGTCTAAGTTCATGGCCCCCGGCCTTCCAGCGTCTAAGTCTGAGCCCGGCTCCGTGCGGGGGCTAAGTTGAGCGCTCGCTCGCTGCAGAGGCTAAGTGTAGAGCGACCCTCTAGCCCTACTACCCAACCATTGCGGCGGGGGGGCAAGTCTCCCCCAAGCATCGTCACAACAGCCTCAGCTTGGCGAGGCCCCGCTTGGGCATTCGACTGTAGACGCGAGTGAGACTGGTGATCTGCTCGGGCACAACCTCCAGCGCGAGGCGCCGCCATACGCCACTCCCCTCCCCCACGTCCCCACCACACGCGCGCGCCAGCACCTCGCCCTCGGCACGGGTGAGCTTCGCCGTCCTGCTTGTGAGGGGCTGCCGGTCCGAGCGAGGCTCCAGCTGGCGGCAGTGGAAGCAGGGCACCTGCTGCTCGGCGGGCGGCCGTTCGAACTCGCTCGCCGGGACGCCGAATGCCGCCGCGCGCGCGACGCGCTCCGCGCCGCACATCCTCCGCGTGATCTGCGTGGAGCGTACCACCCAAAAAAGGGTGTGTGCGCGGCGGTACTGGAACTGCTCGGGCGGGCCCAGGGCCAAGGACGGCATGGCCAGCATGGTGAAGCACATCATGTCGGGGCAATAGTGCGACGGCCAGATGAAGTTGGCGTTCCACGCCAGGTAGAGCCGGAGCCACTCTGGCGAGAGGTCCTGCTGGCCGCCGGCGCGAAAGGCGCCGAGCGGCGCGAGCAGAAGGGCCATCCCCGCACGCGCATTGTCGGGCCAGAAGGCGAAGGAGAGGTTGGAGAGGACCGCCTCGCAGATGTTGAGCCGCATGATTGCGTTGAGGACGTCGCTCAGCGAGCGCAGCGCCACGCCCGTCGCCTCGCCGGCCCGGTCCAGCCGCCGCAGCTCCTCGAATGCGTTGATGGAGGCGAGGACGGACTCGCCTTTTAGGGCGAGGAAGAAGCCCATCAGCGCGTCGCGCACCGAGAAAGGGCGCGACCGCTCGCCCGTCGAGCCCTCCAGGTACAGCGACTCATACCAGTGTGCAAGTGCGCGGTGCGAGCCATCGCCGAGCGCAAGAAGGGTCTCAAACAGGTAGATGCTGGCGACGAAACGCCTGCAGAGAGCGGGAAACGCGAGGCTATGCTCGTCGCGGACCGCCGTGCCAAAGTACACGCTCTCGTGAAAGGCGTCGTTGCCGACCGTCTGCTCGGCCATGAAGAGGAATGCAGGGTGCACCGCGAGCACCTCCGGCAGCGTGTCCAGCACCAGCTCCGTCACATCGACCGGGTCCTCGGCCAAGACCTCGGCTGGCAGAAACGCGCCCGGAGGCTCGGCAGGAACGTCCTCGGAACGCGGCTGCAGGTGCATGTCGGCGCGGGCCCTCGCAAGATCCGCGCTCGAAAGGACGACGCGGCCAGTGACGGCGTCGACCAGCTCGCTCGCAGCGAGGAGGCGCTGGTACACAGATTGGACGTGCTCCGGATCGGCGACGCGAGGAAGCGGGGCCGAGGCGAGCAGAGCCGCGACGGGCGTCACCAGAGGCAGCCAGCGCGGTGGTCGGAATCCTTTCATAGACCGGCTCGTGCAGCGTCGGCGGAACCAGGAATGAAAAAAAAAACGAGCCCTGATGCTGGACCTGCCCCGGGCACGGCGCTGGCAAGAGCTGCAGCCACGCCCTGCCCTGCTGACAGCTACGACAGCTACGTCGAAAGCAGCTACGTCGAAAGCACCGTACCGCGGGTACATGTCGGCTACCTTCCTCGCGGCCGCATCGCGCCGGCAGCAGGACGCCGCGTCCCAGGCAGGGCCAGGACCCAGCCTGCCTGCCGGCTTCCTTCCGCTACCGGTGGTCGACGGCGCGACGCTGACGTACGAGCGCTTTCTGCGCGAGTACGCGCTGCCGCGGCAGCCCTGCCTCATCACCAACCTCGGGCCAAGCTGGCGCGCGCGGGAGTGGAACGCCGAGTACCTGCTAGCGCACGAGGGCGTGGACCAAACACACCGGGTGCACATGGCGGACGGGCCGCCGCAGGAGGCAAAGGAGAGGCAGCGCTGTATCCGAGCGACTGCGAGTCGACTGCTCGCGGCTGAACCCAGCCTCCTCTGCGTGTCTAGGCGGACGACGGTCGGCAAGGCGCTCGAGGCGGTGAGGCGTGCCGGCGGGCGGCCAGTCTACCTCTCCGCGTGGGACTACGTGCGTGAAAACAGTGGCGCGCTCAAGCTGAGGTTGGGACCATGGACGTGTCCAGGACACGCCCGATGTATGTGTGAAAACAGGCGCGCTGCAGGCCGATTTCGACGTGCCTCGCTACTTCGAGCGTGCTCCGGCCTGGCTGCGCGAGAGCGTCGCCCTGGATGCAGAGTCGCTAGAGCGGAATTCAACTGCCTCACGATCTGAGGTCCTACCTACTAGGAACGTGGTGCTTGGCAACGCTGCCACCGACATGAAGTGGCTCTACATCGGCGCGGCCAGCTCTATCCGACACCCCTCACCTGACTCTGTAGCGGCTTCCTGTAGCGGCTTCCTCCACTGACTAGGCACGGCCGGCTCTGGCTCTGAAACACACGTCGACACGAACCTCACCTCGGCCTGGCTGTGGGTGGCCGCGGGAGAGAAGGAGTGGGTCTGCGCGCACGGCGGCGACCACGAACTGCTCACGAGCGGCAGCGGGAGCCGCGCGTTCGGGTACAAGGACGACGACGACGACGGCGGTGCGCCGATTCCACCTCTTCCATCGAGCCGCAGTCTTCGCTCTCTCCCTCGCGTGTTCCCTCTCCCTCCCCCTCTCCCTCACCCTCGCCCCCGCCCCCACCCCTACCGAGGCGCGCCGCTCCCCGACCTCTTCGCACGCGACCTCTTCGAGGCGTGGCCTCACGCCCGCTCTGCGCGGCTCTACCGCGGCGTGCAGCGCGCCGGTGACGCGCGCCACAGCCCGGTGCCGGCGCGTGGCGCATCCGTCCATCCTTCTCGGAGCCTGTCCCGCAGGGGACGTGTGCTACAACCCGAGCCGGTGCGTGCACGCCGTGCGCAACTTGGGTGGCCCGGCCGGCGTGGTCACTTCGCTCACGCACAACTTTGTGGACGCGAGCAACTTGGCGGACGTGGCCGCCGACGCGACGCGTTCGATCAACGAGGAGCTGCTGCCCATGGCACGCCGCCTCAGGCGCGTGTCGAGACGCCGGCAGCGTCGCTGGAGCTTCCCGGGCCCGTGTAGGCGCGCAGCCTCAAGCCGCGCAGTTTCCTCAAGTCGCTGGCAAAGTCGTTGCGCATCGAGCGGGAGGCGCTGGTCGCAGCGCTCGTCGAGCTGCCGCAACTGCTGAGCGACGAGCGGCTCGAGGAGGTGGTCGCGTGCGCCGCGGCGGGCGCCGAGCCGGACAGCCGCGCCGCGGACGGCGCGAGCGCGCCCGCCGCGGCGGCGCTGGGTGGCACCTTCCGTGACGCTCTCGGGGTCTTCATTAGGTGGTGCGGCCGCTGGCCCCGACGGTGTGGCGAGGCTGCTGCGCGCGGAGCTGCACGGCCGGATGGCGGCGGTGCGACCCGCGTTTGAGCGCGCGGCGCGCGGGCTGAGGGAGGCGTTGCAGCTCGACGCCGATGGCGACACGCCGACAGTGCATGCATCGAGCACGGAGCAGCCAGCCTGCACTTGAAGGACTCTACGACTTGTGGAGCGTGGCATGTGTGAATGCTGGCCTGATGCTGGCGAGTACCATAATCGTGGCTGGCCGGGGGAAAAAATGGTCTTAAATGTTTATTAATATGTCTCTGGCTCTATTGCAACCTATGCAGTCGCTCAACGCAATGCGACGTAGCGTCCCACGCCTCTCATCGACCTGGTAGAGCCGTACAAGCGGCGGCTGCATCTGGCTGCTAGCTCATGCACATGCACATGGGACGGACATGCGCATGTGCATGTGCATGTGCATGTGCATGTGCATGTGCATGCAGCGCCGGACCGACCCCACCGCGGCCACCACCGACGAGCACCACACCACCACTCGGTCACCCGGCACCAACGCAATGGTTTCTCAGCGCCACGAGCACGTACGCGAGGATGTAAGCGGGCAGGAAGGCGAGCAGCAGCGGCGCCAGCACCAAGATTGCGATCCGGAGCGAGCGTCTCACGCGGCGCTCCTCGGCGGCGGCGGCGTCAGAGATGAAGCTGGCGCGCGCGGCGACGGCGGCGGCCGCCCTCTCGAGCTCGGCCAGCGTGACGGCGCACATTCGGGGCGGCTGCAGCGTCTGCTCCAGTGCTCGGAGCGAGGGCCACGCCACAACGCTCGCCCGCGCGGTGGCGAGGACCAGCGGCCTCTGATCGTCTCCGCTCAGCGTGGTGAAGGCGAAGCTCGCCTCCGCATCAACGCGCGGGTTTGCTCGGCCGAGGTCGATGCGGAGGGTGCACGACTCGGCGACCACGCCAATGGAGAGGTCAAAGTCCGCAAACGCGTGCAGCTCGGCCGTCGCACCTCCGAGCAGCGACTGGTCGGCGATAGAGAGGACGGGCGCGAGCTGCTCCGCCCGGCTCGACGAGGCGAGCTGACGCACCGCCGCAGCGGCGGCTGCAGCTCGGAGCGTCTCGCCGTGCGGCTGCACAAGCTCGTACTGCAGCCTCGCCAAATCGGCATCGAGCTGAGGAGGCACCGATCCGGTGTGTACGCAGGGCAGCGCCGAAGCGGCCTGATAGAACGCGGCTGCCTGGTCGGATAGGCGCGCGTTCATCGCTGCCACCCGCTCGACTGCGTCAGGGCTGGAGAGGCTGTCAAGCCAGGTCTGCAGCGCAATCACCGTCCTTCGCCGCCGCGCAGCAAATGCGATTGCGTGCGCCGCCGATGCGACGGTCGGCACAGCCCACCTCTTGACTGTCGCCTCGTGGCGTTCCACCGCGGGTGCGAGCGGCTGGTCGAGCCGGTTGTCCATGGGTCCTGCCGCCCTGGCTGCCGCGCGCCAGGAGGCGGCGAGCGCGGCAAGGCCAGCCAAAAGAAATCGCGCGCTTTAGAGTGAAAGTTCCTGCCCAAGACTACGAGGAGGACGAACCAGTGGAAATCCAGTTGTCAGATGTCACGATGCATCCGAAGGGGAACCCAGCGCCGGCATCATCCGTAGAGGCACGAGTGTTCGAAGAGAGAGTGGACCTGAGCAACAACATGACCTGTAGGCAAATGATCGGTGTGGGAGTCAGAAATGTTGTCCTTGCGCGAGGGGAGCTCGATAGACTCGAGGGGCCAGGATACGCCGCGAGGAGGACGGAGTTGCGCCGACAGGCGAAAGAAGCCGCGAGAACAAGGGACCGGCAGGTGGCGGCGTCGCAGGACGAGGCAGAAGAGAACAACGCGTCAGAGGAGGAAGTGACAAGGGAGAGAACGACGAGGGTGGGACGACCGCGAGGTGGCATGAAGGTTGCAGCGAGAATAGGCGAGAGACTGCGAAGAGAGATAGGAAGAGGCAGACTCCCTAGGGTGGGCGACGGATAGCGCACCACACACCTCTCCTTAAAATCCCTGTGTGGTGGCGGCGTGCCGTCCTCCCATCCCTCCCTTGGGTTGTCTGTTTTCTTTCTTTCTTTCTTTTGCCCAAGCCGGAATTTTTATATAGCAGCTGCTCTCTCTCTACCCGGGCTGACTTTCTCGCCCGAGGCTCGCCGTGGCCCCACTGACCCCACACGGCAGCCTCTGCTCGCGTTTTCGCCAGGACCTTCGTCCGGGCCCATGGCCGGCACGCCATCGTCGATTCCGGTTTCCGCGCGCTCGGCTCCACCGGACGGCTTCTTGTGGCTCTCGTCGAGAGCGTTTTGGCGGCCCGGCGGGCCGGCGGGTGGGAGACTCTGTGTCGTCTGATGTGTCACTGTGTACGTCACATCGGTTTTGATAACAAGCACGGTCGATCCATCAAAGCGGCAAGCAAGGCCGGCCAAAAGAAATCGGTCGGCCCAGCGGTGCGTGAAAGTTCGCGGCAGCGACCGCTTGGGGGACGCTCCAATCTCCCATTTGACCCCTGCCGCCGCCAGCTGCGATCTTCAATCTCCAATCGTGTTGAGTTGCTGACATATGCTGCTGCTCTACCCCGCGATCCCCAGCTTTTCGCGCGCAAGTACCGTCCGACTCTCGACAGCCGGCGACCCTTTTGAGCTGGTAGGGGTGACTCCCGACGCGAGTGCCGCCGAGATCCGAGCGGCCTACCGCCGGCGCTCCAAATCGCTGCATCCTGATGCTGGGGGCGACCCGACGGCCTTCGCGGCCCTTGTCGAAGCGTACGCGATGCTGCAGGACGACGATCAGCGCGCGGCTGCGGCCGCTCAGCGGAGGGACAGCCTCGACTTTGCGTCGAGCAGAGGCCGCGTCTATGGCGCGAGTGACTCGCTGCGGCAGTCAGCGGCGGAGGTGCAGGACGGGGCGCGGGAGAGGTACTCTCGGGCAGTCTCCAGGTCGGACGCCGCTGAGGCTGGCCGCTCCGCACTGGCCGCCCGCCGAGCGCGTATGGCGAAGCAGGCCAAGGCAGCGGCGGCGAGGCGGGAGTCGGGAGGCCGAGGCGGAGGCGGAGGGAGAGGCGGAGGCCGAGGCGGAGGCGGAGGCGTCGCGAGGTCATCGACATCGCCGCAGATGCTGGCGGGGCGCCGCAGGGCGAAGGCTCAGCAGCCCGCGGGGACGGGGGGTGTCCAGCAGCTGCTGGAGAAGCGGCTGGGAAAGGGTGCCTTCCGTGCGATTGTGATCTGCTCGGGCGTGCTCTGCTACCCGCTCATGGCGTACGGCGCGCTCGCCAAGGCGGCCGCCCGGGCCGCCGGAGCAGCTGCCGGGGTGCCGGGCGAGTAGTATGTTACAAGGTGTGACGCCGGAGAGGGTTCCTTGCCGTTTTCGATGTTGGTTCATGAGTAAATGCGTCGGATTTTGTCATTGTGTGGACTGTGCTTTTGTGAAAGGTGAGGCTCAACGCAATCGGCCATGGATCGCGCCGCAAAATAAATACATCTGATCGAGAGCAATGGCGAAGGGGTGATGGCTGATGCTGATGGGACTGGAAATTGAACAGTTTGAAGAGGTGGGTCCCGAGAGGGCGAGAGCCGGGGGCGTGCGGACGTGATGATCGCCTGCTCTCAGGTCAAGCAGCCGGACCCGCCGCCGAGGGAGCACACCCAGCCTTTCGGCAGCGCTCCCGCCTCGAGCAGCACTGAGATGGTGAGGAAGGCGGCGTAGAGAGAGAAGAGGTAGAAGGAGTAGGCGCGAGGGACCGAGTAGGCCCCGCCAAAGGCGGGGATCGGGAAGGCCACCGCGTGCGAGGCGAGCGCGCAGAGGAGGAAGGCGGCGGCGACGCGGCAGTGCGCCGAGATCGGCGTGTCGATGGGGCGTCCGTTGAGGGCGGTGAAGAGGAGGCAAGGGAGCGCCGTCCCGAGCATGAGCATGAGCAGCGGAGAGCCAAACGCCGCGGACGCCGCCATCCGCGCGTCCGCGCGCCGCGCGGCGGTCGTGTCGGCGACAAAGTCCCCGACAGAGTTTCCGACGGCGATGACGGTGAGGCCGAGGATGGAGGTGGAGATGCCCGAGATCTTGCCGATCGACTCGACGATGGCCACCGCCTCCTTGGCGAGCAAGTCCAGCCAAGCGATGGTCGCCGCAAAGCCGGCGAGCACGAGCGCCGCGTGGAAAGGCGGCACCTGTTCACAGCTGGAGGTGTGAAGAGGCGCTGTTCACACCTCCTCCCCCGCGTGGAAAGGCGGCACGGTGTCGGCGCGGGTGCAGCAGTGGAGGAGGAGGGAGGCGGCGGCGCCGCCCGCCGCGAGCGCCGCCCAGAGAGGCAGCTCGGTGCCGGAGAGCTGCGCCTCCAGCGCCGGCCACAGCTGCTTGCCGGAGCACTCGACGTGCAGCAGCAGCGCCGCGAACGGCAAGCTCGCCAGCGTGAGGCGCCGCCGCGCGCCATCCCACCCGCAATCGGCGCCGGGGATGGAGAGGTAGCGGAGGAGGGTCAGCGGGTACTCGAGCACCCACAGCGCGGCGTAGGCAGCGCGCAGAAGCCCGCCCGCCTCGGCCTCGGCCTCAAACACGAGCCCGACCAGCGGCCAGTCGCCGTCGAAAGCCTCCTCCCCCTCCCCCTCCTCCCCCTCCCCCTCCGCCTCCTCGAACCCCATCGCCTGCGCCCTCCAGCTCACGTACGCTGCGCCGCTGTACGAGCCGCCACCGCCGCCGACGCCCCCGCTGCCGCCCCCCGGAATGGGGCGCCTTGCCCCGCCGCCGCTGCCCAGGCCGCCGCTGCCCGCGCCCGCGCCCCCGCCCGCGCTGCCGCCGCTGCCCGCCGCCGCCGCCCTGTCAGCCCCTCTCTCTGAGAGAGGGGCGGAGAGGGAAGAGGAGAGGGAGGAGGAGAGGGGGGCGGAGAGAGGCCCGTCCCGGCTGCGCCCCGCGGGAAGGTGCGGCAGCGACGGCAGCGAGGCTTGTGACTCGCTGAGGGCGGACGAGCCGGAGGTGTAGGCGTGGCCGGAGGCGTGGCGGGGCGTGCGGTCGCCGGAGCGGAGGGAGGCGCGGAGGGAGGAGCGGAGGGAGGCGCGGAGGGAGGTGCAGAGCGGCGCGAGGGTGGAGGAGCGGCGCAGCCGCGTCGGGAGCATCGCCTCGCGCGCCCAGCCGAGCCTACACTGACTGTTAGTTGTTACATAGCCTACACTAACAGGGAGCATCGCCTCGCGCGCCCAGCCGAGCCTACACTGACTGTTAGTTGTTACATAGCCTACACTAACAGGGAGCATCGCCTCGCGTGCCCAGCCGAGCCTACACTGACTGTTAGTTGTTACATAGCCTACACTAACAGGGAGCATCGCCTCGCGTGCCCAGCCGAGCCTACACTGACTGTTAGTTGTTACATAGCCTACACTAACAGGGAGCATCGCCTCGCGTGCCCAGCCGAGCCGCGGCAGCCCGACGACACAGGCGATGTAGCCGAGGTAGAGGAGGAGGAAGAGGAGGGAGGAGCGGAGGCCGATGGAGCCGCGCGCGGCGGCAGAGAGGATGGCGAGGAGGGCGAGGGAGAAGGCGCACAGGTCGCGCCAAAAGGTGAACGGCTCCACCGACCACGACCGCGGCCGACGCGCCGCAGACGGCAGCAGCGACGCGGTCCTGGTGTGGGGAGGTGAGGGTGGGCGGAGAGTGACCCCGGCCCGAAGTCGTGTCGTCTCGAGTGCTGGCTGGAGCACAGGGCTCTGTCTCCCGCATCTAGGCTCGCGGTCCGCCCGGTCCGCCGGCGGCTCGAGACACTCGGCGGAGCGTTCGCATACCACGCGACAGCGCCCAGCACGACGGTGGTGATGAAGACCGATCCTCCGAGCAAGTCGGAGAGGAGGAGCGGGAAGTCGGCGCGGTTGGCGACGGCGACGGCGGTGAAGACGTCGGGCGCGCCGTTGCCGAAGGCGAGCAGCGTGATGCCTGCCACGTCAGGCGGAAGGACGAGGAGCTCCGAGAGGAGAGTGAGCTGCGGAATGAAGAAGAGGTCGGCGGTGGATCCGAGGCAGCAGATCGTCAGCAGCAGCAGCAGCGCGCAAAGCGGCGCGAATGCCGCCGGCGAGGCGCCCAGCTGACAGTAGTAGAGAGGGACGTAGGAGCCGAAGAGGCCGGCTGCATCGGATGCGCAGTGCTGCTTCGCGAAGGCGCAGGAGTCTGCCGCCGCCTCAATGAGATCGCGTGAGCAGAGCGAGTGGTCGTCTGCCATGGCGAAACCTGCAACTTCGGGGAAAGCGCGGCACAGCAGCCAGGGCCGTTGCCCCGCCACCCCGGCGCCGCCACCCAAAAAACAAAGCCCGGGGGCACGGCGTTGTTGTCCGAGTTAGCTCCGAGTAGAGGGGGCGTTATTTTAATAATAGAGGTGGCGTTCTGCAGTTAAGGGGAAACCCGGTACTACACGGAACTAACCCTCGCGCCTCGGAGATCCGTGAGCCGTCTAGCATGTTTACTTTACGGCCCTTTCCCTGCGAACGCGCGCACCCCCCAGGGCTAGGTAGGGCTCTCTAGCCCGTAACCCGATGCCGATCATCTGGCCCGCTGGGTTTCCGGCCCTGTGGGATGTGTGAGAGGTTACCGTACATACCGACTGCACTCCAAAGAGCAAAGTGCTCCATCTCAACTCCCTGGCACGACACTGGGCACAGCGCACAGGACTGGCGCGCACTGGCACTAACACAGGTACACCACGGGAGCCGCCTAAGCGACTCCTGCGAGAATTTCGGCGAATGCCATCCCTATAAAAAGTGTGAAGATCGCCACAACCCCCCGGAATTCCTGGTTCTCCCTTCAGCCTTCTCCCTCGAGCCTTCTCCTAGGATTCCTAGGCCTTCTCCGCTTTTTCCTTCGCGGCAACGCGATGGCGGGCAAGGCCTCTCTGCGCGCCCGCCCTCGCCACGCCGAAGACCAACCGGCGTCGGACCGCGGTGAGACCACGCCGCCCCCCGCGCCCGCCCGCGCCCGCAGCGTGAACACATACGCGCGTCCCTCA